>NC_056729.1:1795290486-1795327986 GCF_019279795.1 Protopterus annectens | reverse complement strand
CTTACCCTCACCTTTTCAAACTTTTCAATTTAAGGATACTGCTTATAGAGCAGGACTCGTTAAGACCTGGGAAAATACAAGCATTCAGTTTTATTTGCCAGGTTTGGACTTCGCTTAATACTGCAAACCTTTGTTTGGTCATTAGCAATACAATGTTATACAGGGTCAGTAATCAGGAGTATAGCATAACTATTTCAAGATGTATCAAAAGAAATATGTCATTAAGATGAATATAGTTTTTGGGGTAAGTGTTTACAAAAACCCAGTTTTATCATAATGTAGTTGCATGAAGTTACATAAATAGGTAACTTGTTGAGGATATTCAGTATAAACAATTATGACACACAGTATATTCTGTGCAATACGAAGGAGATTATATTTTGCCTTGTGGAAGTTTCTTAAGGATTCAGTATTGATTAGTATACTTTGTTTAACAGAAAGTCACAGTATAGTTGGTTTACTAGTATTACAGTTGATCTAAAAAAGGGGCATTAGTATTGTAGACATGTCATGGTTGTGCGACCACAAGTGGGGGAAAAGCTCCTCTGTTAGAGTTGTGAGGGGGGGGGGAAGCCCCCACATAAAGATTCCCCCCACATAAAGAAGATGGTTTGTATTGTTGTCTTACCAGTGTTTCTAATGGGGTCTATATTAGATACTCAAAGCTACTGAACTTCGAATATGATATGACCGACACCATATCGTTGAAGTCCAGTAACATCGAATATCTAATAAAAACAGTAAATAAAGTTAAAATACAGAACTACTTGCTCTAAGAAGGGGGGCAAGCCCCCTGCATCCCCCACACCCCCGCTACTTAAATATTCCAACTCTGAGACCGCACTACATCGAAGTAAATGAAAAATCTCCCCTTACGGAGATTTCCGTTTACCTCTTCGATGTTCTGCTGTTTTACTGTTTACATGTTGGCAATGTCAGATTCGACATTGTGACCATTCGAGATTCTGATATAGACCCTTTCGACTGCTAAAATGTAACAGTGACAGCTCATTTTTACTAGAATGTCATACCAGAATTGTTACATAAGAAGTAATAGTAGAACTGTAGAAGTCATGGACTGCAGAAACTGACAAAATATCTTCTTTTTCCCCTCTGTCTCCCATTGACCATCACCCCAGTCCCCCTTTTATTCCCTTTCATGAGTCAAGGGTTGAGTTAACTGAGGAGACAGCATCATAATGCAGGCAGGCAGCATTTTAAATACTAGCCTAGTGGGACTAACCTGGTTAATAAAGGATAAATAACAAAAAATAAATTATAGTGCTGATTGCTCAGTAGTAACAGTTATTTGACTCTGGAGTTAATATATACAGGTTCATAGGTTCATAGGTAGATACTAGGCTATCTGCCCTAGGGCATTTATAAGCCTAGCCAGAGTGTATATGGCTTCCGCCTCCCTATTAGATTAGCCTACTGTGCCTCTGTAAAGTAGGTCACAGAAGGTATCCTTTAAAGATTAGTTTACTGTGCCTCTGTCTAGCAGGGACACAGAAGAGATCCCAGGGGTGAATTTGCGATTTCCCATCCACGCGTCTAGATTTCGCTTGAAGAGGGTCAGCGAGGGGCTATGTCTAACATGAATTGGGATTCTATTCCAGAGTGAGGGCAGCCTCTGGGAAATGAATCTGTCCCTCCAGCATGTCCTATTTATTTTTGTGCTGAAGTTTAGGCCCCTGGAGCATGTAGCTCTAAGGGACTTGGATTTTTTGAGGTGGAGCTTGTCCATTAATTCTGGGTTTGACATGGCTTTGTACGTCAGGCATAGATCGCCTCTGAGTAGGCAGTAAGCAACTGAGTAGAGCTGGAGTTTCTTTAGTCGAGCTGCATAGGACATCTGTTTGTAGCCCATGATCCTCTTGCTGAGGTACTTTTGGGGTCTCTCCAGTTGCTGCAGGTGTCGGGTAAGGTACATCCCAAAAGGGGCATTGTATTCAATTATGGGCCTGATGAGTGACGAGTAGATGGGCACAATGACCTCTCTTGATCTAGATGTGAACCCTTTCATGATACGGTGGGCTATACAGAAGGTCATTCTAACCACTTTGGCAACAGGATTATCAAAGGAGAGATTACTATCTACGTTGGTCCCCAAATCTCTAATTACTTCTTCCATACTTAATGGATTACCACCTATGTGGTAATTTGTGGGCACTTTGTTTTTCCCAAAGGGGATGACTATGCACTTTTTAGCATTTAGCTTGAGGCCGTGGCTCTGGCACCAAGCATCCATCTCTGTGAGACCTTTTTGGAGGATGCTTGTGTCAGCTGGAGATTCGATTATGGCCCCCAGTTTGCAGTCGTCTGCGAACTTTGTCAGCCATAATCCCCCGTGTTAGCCTGAACCTCAGAGAAGTATATACCAAACAAGAGTGGTCCCAGAACTGAGCCCTGTGGGAAGCCACTTGTAACTGGTTTGGATTCTGACATGGCACCTGCGATTCTGACCATGTGGGTAATATCTCTGAGCCAGTTTGCAACCCATCTTGTGATATAGGGGTTGATATTTCAGCTGGTAAGTTTATTTATGATGCCCGAGTGGGGTATTGTGTCGAAGGCTTTTGCGAGGTCCAGGTAGGCTGTGTGGACTACCTTGCCCTCATCTATGGCTTTGGTAACTGTTTCAAAGAAATCAACTAGGTTTAAGAGGCAAGATCTGCCCTTAACAAAGCTGAATTGGGTAGGGTCCAGTGTCTGGAGGCTCCCAATGTCTTTGTTTATGAGTTCCATGATAATACGCTCCATAGCTTTACAGACCAGACTAGTCAGGCTTATGGGGCGATAGTTTCTGGGGTCCGTTGTGGCACCACCTTTGTGGAGTGGGACCACTGTAGCTGTATGCCATTCTTTGGGTACATATCCTGTAGAAAGGCTAAGTTTGAACAGTGACTTAATGTGAGGGTTCAGTTCTTCTTGGAGCTCATGTAAGACACAGCCTGGGACACCGTCCGGTCCCATAGATGCTGTGTTTTTTGCTTTGGAGAGGGCAGCTTTCACCTGTGCATCTGTGATGTCAGGGAGGTTGCATTCAGTTGGGATAGGCATTTGCTCCTTTGGGGGGGAAGGGGGGGGGTTTGTGCTGAATCTGTCTGCCAGGATGCTGGCTATGTCTGTAGGTTCGGTATATTTTGTACCGTTATGTTCAGAGAATATCTGGAAGTTTCTGCCCATGTTCCTGACATAACTAAATAAGGCCTTGTGATTATCTTTAGTGTCTAGGGCAATTTTTCTTTTGAAACTGGCCTTTGATGATTTTATGAGGGATCAAAGTTTCTTGCTAATACTGATCAGAGATGCCTTCCCTTTTTGGGATTTTGCTCTGTCATGTAGTAGCTTCCTCCTTCTGTTGTATAGCTTATTTATGGCCGGGGCCCACCAGACCGGTCTCCTGTTTTTGGAGGAGTGAGTCTTGGTTTTATTTGGGATAGCACGATCCATGCATTCCTGCAGGTGCTCATAGAATGCATTTGTAAAGGATTCTGCGGCTTGGGCTGTATTATCCTCTGGCCCAGGGGCTTTGAAGGATTCCACCTCAGTCTTGAGAAGTGCAAAGTTGGCTTTTGAGAAATTCTTTACAGTGATTTCCTTGGCTGGAGGTGGGGGCGGGATATGGATGTCTGGGGAAATTTGTTTATGATCTGATCTTACCAATGAGGGGTTTACCTCTGGTGTGGAACATAGAGTCCCCATGTTGGTGATGACCAGGTCCAATATGTTGTTCCCTCTTGTGGGAGTGGTGACCAGTTGTTCCATTGCGTTAGAGTTTATAAATTCACATATATATATATATATATATATATATATATATATATATATATATATATATATATATATATATATGTATATAAGAAAGTGGGGTGGGAGGGTGAAGACCTTCATGTAAATGCATACTTGTATGTTCTGTTGAGTTTGGAGAGAGATGTCTGTATAGGATCATCAGGTACTGCTGCTCAAATTTGAGCTTACTGAGTACTTTGCAGTGATTTAGGTATTGGACAGGGAAAGGAGAAAGGGAAAAACTGGCATTATTTGTTTTCATTGGAATTGCAACCATAAGCTGGGAAAGATGAAAAGCTGTGTAGTTGATGTGGTGTAAGAAGAAGATGTAAGTTTACTGTAGCTATTGCAAACACAAGCATATTAGCGTTAATTTTGTAGCTGGATGTGATTTCATTAAGCAGCTGTTCAAGTGATACTTTATTCAGTTGTGTCTTATTGACTATATGAGGGTTGATTAGCTTTGACTCCAACTATTGCTGTATCTGTTTATACAGATCTAGATATAGATCTGTATAGATAGATAGAGAGGTAAACGCATATCAAAAGATACCATTGTATTTCTTGCCAGAATGATGTACAAAATAATGTAAATAGTTTCATATAGAACTATTGCTTTAAGAAGGTGGATTCCATTTTATATTAAATACAGAGGATTCCTATATAGTTTAATTAGTAGATGCAACTGTGTTATTTTTAATTGCATATAAAAAGGGGGGGGGGGGGCTGCAGCTCTATTAAACTATAGAAGTTGGTCCTTCATAGTGGGTGACTAGTTGGCTGGACTATTCTGGAAAGTCCTGGACATTTTCCTTTGAAGGAATCCACATGAGAGATACTTTGCAAGAGAGAATCTTTATGCTGTGGAGTTATTTCCTTTTTCTTGCCAATGCAGATAGCAATTATTGGACCGCTTAAAAAGGAACTGCTGGCCTGTTTGGGGGGGGGGGGTCTGGAACTTTTGGTAAAAAGGTGCACTGTATATTTTTTCCATTTCTTCGGAAGGTTATTTTGGTAAATTTGGTTGTATAAGAAATCATTTCTGCACCACTGACGTTTGTTTTAATGTGAAATAAAATAACATACATTTTGATAACATTTAGAATTTTGTGAATTATTATACCAATTTGGTGGGCACAGAAGGCTTTTTAGTGCACATTTTATGCTAAAAATGTCAACAGTTACCTTTTGCTGTCTGCACGAAGTTAAATTATTTGAGCCAGTTTCCCAGACCTGAAGAGCAAGCATTCCTGTACTGCTGTGAACTGGACAGTCCAAGGGTGTTTGCTGTGATGCAGTTTTGTACATGCCAAAATACTAGGATGACTATGGATATGAGATAATTCAGTAGAGAGGAAGACATAGCTAGTAGCCTTTGACTGGTATGACCACAATAGAGTTAGGACTGTAATGTCAGGGCTAAAATCCTGTCAGCTCAGCTTACCAGGGAATCTTTGAGAGTCTTTGTGGGCACAGAAAGAAGTGGTTATCAGGACTATGAAAAAGTGAAGAAGATATTGTTAGTTCTAGCTGGTATTACCTCTGTTATACAAGTTCAAAAGTTTAATAGCTGGAGATTTTCTCCTAACAAAATTGTAAGATCTCTGTTATATGACCTAAAACATGCATTTGACCTGTGGCTGCAGCCTGAGCGTCGCCATAGTAAAATGATAGAACTCTTAGACATTGACAAATTTAAAAGGGCTTGCATTTCCTTTTCTACAACTATTACAAAAGTGGGTGTTTCAAAGTGACCACCAGGATCCTGAAAATGTTATATTCACAGAGAAATTAGTATCAATGAAACTATGTTTAAAACTGAATATGCTTAACCAATGTTAAAGCATGTGTCAAACTCTGATATGAAACAAAGTATCACTTGATGACATACATTTAATTGTGGGGGGAGGTAAAATAGATACATTTTATAAAAGTAATAGTAAGAATATTATACTTGTCAAAGCTGTAACTATCTAAAAGCATGGTACTAATGATATGCCTATCTCCCATTTAGCATCACTGGCACCTTGATCCCGAACCCTCCACTTCAGAATTATGGAAACATCCACATAGTTGCCCCCAACTTCATAATTTATGTTACTAACACCAAGAACCCAAGCAAATACATAAAGAATGGAATGACACACCACCTTTGCAATGCACAGAAGGGCAACTCAAAGCCAGCTGTAACGTGCCAAAGCTTTATTCCAAAGTTCATTCTTGTTCTTGCTTACTCTGTACTTTTGTATCTTGTATAACACTAGGGCTGCACCTGAAAATGATTAATTAGGGTGGGAAGTTGGCATAATGGTTAATGTGTTTACCTTACAAACAAAAAGTGCAGGGCTTGATTCTCACATGGGGTAACTGGCTAGGCTTAAAGTGGTCCACAAGGACAGTTAGCCTAGTACTAATTTATGAATCTATTTGTTGTCAATACACTACCTAGTTGACAGCAAGTAAATAAAATAAAATATGACCAACTGTTGGTGAGAATAGTAGCCACCCTTTTGCTATTATGCTGCAGAAAAGTTAATGAGTGCAATGTTTTAATTGATGGCAGGCAGCTGCATGGACAACTAAATTCAGGCAGCATGGTCACGCTTAAAGTTACAGCATGTGTGTAAAAAGAAGACCTTTACTAAAAAACAGTGAAAGTATTTTATATTCATGGAGATAGAAAACAGTAACCAATTGCTCAGCTGGAAATAAAAACTGTGTATGGGAAGATACCTCAACTTGTTGCAGTAGTTTCCAAATTAATATGTGATGTGATAACCGAAAAATATTTTTCCCTCTTTACAGATATAAAGAAGCAATGGGAAGAAGGTATTCCTCTTGACAGACCACCTAATCAGTGTGGAAAAGGGAACTGGCAAGTGAATAAACCTACAGATACCCGTCTACTACTAAAGGCAGGGAGCAGTCACCAAGCACATTAATGAGAGCATATAAGTCCAACAGAAATTAAAAAATAGTGTTAGAAAACACCAAAAGAAAAATATGGCCAAGGTCACAAAGAGAAGAACTGGCACCATTTCAAGAGATACGTCAGCACATATCTATGGCAGAGCACCCTGCAGGAACAGAGACAGAAGAAAGAAAAGAGTCAGTTAGTAAAATACTGCCGCCTGAAAGTGTTGCATAGTAGGGGGCAGAAGTAATTAAAACAACTGAAGAGAAGGAATCATTCATTGAACAAGTGTATCCCAATTAATGACAGCACTGTTGGCAGTCAACAAGCAACAGCACATCATAGACTAATTACAGGAAAGTCATCTTTCAATGCAAATAAAAAGGTACTAGTGATTGGTGACTCTATAAGAAGGCATACAGATGCTACACTCATAAGGCTGGACAAAATCAGTGTGACAGTGAGCTGTCTGTCAGGAGCCAAGATGGCTGATTTATATATTTATTTAATTTTATTTAATGTTTGTTAACCAGGAAAGTCCAACCTGGAATGAAGCCAATATTCAGCAGAGGCCCAGGGAGAAACACATGTCTTTGTAATGTGGGAGGAAACTGGAGTACCCAGAGGAAACCCACACAAATGCAGGGAGGACACGCAGACTCCACACAGAAGGTGCTCCAGCCGATAATTGAACCAGAGAACGTCTTGCTGTGAGGTGACAATGCTACTGCTGCACCATTGTGCCTTGGTAGAAGGGCCCTTAGGATCCTTAAATCAGATAAATGTTAGTGCAGCATGGTGGTGACCCAAGTTGGGGTACAACACCTGGCATACAGAAACCTGAGGGATATACAGAGAGGCATGACAGAGCTTCCCATTGATTTCACAATTGCAGGAAAGGCCCTAGTATTAAGTGGATTCCTTCCATCAACAAAAATAATGTTGCATATAAAGAAAAAATATTGGTTTTATCTTATGGACAAACACCTGGTGTCATTCTAGGGGGGATCCAGTACATATCAGCATGGGATGAAATGCTTGACAACTGCTCTTGCTTAGGCAAGGACAGTTTGCACCTTTCATTTCAGGGTTTCCACATACTGTTGAAAGCTTTTGCAGCCTCCATTGTGCCTTTTTAGGCAGGGTCCAAGTGATGAGCCTTCCAAAAATAAGTCAACTATTGGACCATATTAAGGTGGCTCTACTTAATGCCAGAAGTCTGAACATAAAAAACTAACAGGCCTTGAGGCCCTCCTGCATTTGTAGCACATCCATGTATGTGTTGATACAGAAACCTGGTTCAAATGCCCAGAGAGCACTCCCTCAATACCTGGGTTTTGTGCTTACCACTTGTTTAAAACGTACAGAAACTGTAGTGACACATCCCTATTTGTTAAAGACCACATTATCTTAAGACAGCTACCCTACCTCTACCCTTAGCTGCCTCCCAAGTAATATCATCAAACATAACCTCCTCAACTATCACCAGGATGTAATTCCTAAATGCACCCTCTAAGGCTAAGACACTGCATTGATGGGGCCCCAATACTATCCCGGGATGCCCACTAAATAGTAACCCCCCCAAAAAACAGAATGATGAAAAAATCACTTAACAAACAAAATTTGCAAATGGATAGACTGCACGGGGAATAAAAACAAGAAAGAATTAATAAGATTAAGCATTTTTGTTCTTCTCTAGGAACTTCATCAGAACAATAACTTCATTTCTATACTTTATATAACTTTCCTTAATAAAGATGTGACCTAAAATGATGTGACTTGTATATCTTTTAACTACTTAATTAATAACAAAGAAAACAACCAAAATCACCTCAAAATAATATCACATACATAAAAAAAACCTTTTTGGCTACAATTTATAACACATATAAATACCCAGAAGCATGACCTATCTGGACCTTTGGAGTCAGTATTTAACTAAAGCCTCCAGACAGACTTTGTGCTACATGAATGGAGGACTGCAATGATTATTCATCTGCACAAGGGTGGTCCATCAACAGATCCTGAAAATTACAGACCCATAAGTCTGACTAATCTTATATGCAAAGCCATAGAAGGAATTATCATGGAAATAATTAATAATGACAGTCAGCAGGCAAGAGTACATCATAGATAATTACACCAAAGTAATCTTCATATGCAAATCTGAAAAGGGTACTAGTGATTGGTGACTCCATAGGAAGGCATATAACTGCTACACTCAAAAAGTTAGACAAAAACAGGGTGATGGTAAGCTGTCTGTATGGAAACCTTCAGACACTGGATCCATCCCGGTTTGACTTTGTCAAAGGCAGATCATGCCTACTCAACCCTGTGGTCTTCTTTGAAAAGGTCACCAAGGTAATGGATGAGGGCAAAATGGTACATACTGCCTACCTTGACCTAGCTAGGGTATTTGATACACTATTCCACTCAGGCATTGTAAACAAACCTCATAGAATTAGACATTAACCCATATGTTATCCACTGGATCATCAGCTGACTCTCAGATAGGACTCAGCAAGTTAGGATAGAGGAGATTACCACCACAAAGAGGCCAGTTAATTAAAGCTCTGTGTTGGTCCCCTCCTTTTTGATGTTTACTTCTCAGAAATCAAAGCCAGTGTGAAAGATCTATGACTAACCAAGTGTGATGATTGCAAACTGGAAGCAGTCATAGAATCCCTTCAAGACACTAACATCCTACAAGAAGGTCTAACACAAACAAATGATTGGTTCCAAAGCCACGGATTAAATCTCAGTGCCAAGAAATGAATTTTAGTACCCTTCAGGAAGTTGGCCAGTGTGAATCCAGTGGCAGGGATTTAGGGATGTATGTGGATAGCAACCTGGTTTGTGATCAACATGTGTCAAAGTCAGCATGGAAAGCATTCTGTTTTGCTCAGCAGCCTTTGTTCAGCTGGTGCCCTAGGCAAAAGGGCTCCATGGTGCTCCCCCACACACCACCCAGATGCCCCCATCCTGGTCTACCTACAACAAATAAATACAGGAAAATCACCCCAGCTACATCGGCGCCCTAGGCGGATGCCTAGTTGGCCTATGCCTAAGGCCGGCTATGTGCTCACCTTATAAGCAAAGCCATAGCATCTAGGTCCAAGAAAGTCATTGCCCTTGTGTATCTGGCCCTCACCATACCCATTATTGAATACAACCCTCCCTTTGTTATGTACCTGACCAGACACATGCAGCAACTGAAATGTTCACCGAAGTTCGTTGCAAAACGAATGCAAGATGTAAACCACATGTCCTATGCACATTGCTTCAGAGCCCTTTCTCTATACTTGATTTACAATAAACTGTGGAGAAGCAATCTGTGCCTAGCATACAAGGCATCCTTGGATCCCACTCTGATGATCCTTTTGCACATCCACAAAACAATTCATATCAGTGATAACACCCACAACACTCCTGTACACGCATGGGCAGTCATTACTAAATAGAATCCTAGGTATTAGGTTCATAGGTTCATAGGTAGGTACTTGGCTATCTGCCCGAAGGCATATATAAGCCTAGCCAGAATGTGTTGGCTTTCACCGCCCCCTTAGATTAGTTCCCTGTGCCTCTGTCCAGCAGGGCCACTGAAGTGATTCCTGGGATAAAATTTTCTGTTTCCCATACACTCGTCAAGGTTTCTCTTGAAGAGTGTTAGCGAGGAGCTCTGCCTAATGTAGATTAGAATCTTGTTCCAAAGCATGGGAAGTCTCTTTGACAGAAATCTATCCCTCCAGCACATCCTATTTATTGTTGTGGTGAGGTTTAGATCCCTAGAGCATGTGGCTCGAGGGGATAAGCTTTTCTTTAGATGGAGCATGTCAATCAGTTCTGGGTTGGACATGGCCTTGTATGTCAGGCAGAGATCACCTCTGAGTAGGTGGTATGCAACCAAGTACAGCTGGAGTTTCTTCAGTCAAGCTGCATAGGGCATCTGTTTGAGGCCAGTGATCCTCTTGGTGAGGTACTTCTGTGGTCTTTCCAGCTGTTGCAGGTGTCTTTTAAGATACACCCCAAATGGGGCATTGTACTCTATGATGGGTCTGATGAGCGATGAGTAGAGGGGCACAATGACCTCTTTTGATCTGGATGTGAACCCTTTTGTGATAAGGTGTGCCACATAGAAGGATTTTTCTAACCACTTTGGCAATGTGATTATCAAAGGAGAGTTTACTATCTACTTGGGTCCCCAGATCCCTTATTACATCTTCTGTATTTAGGGGACTACCACCTATGTGGTAGTTTGTGGGTACTTTGTTTTTTCCAAAGGGGATGACTATGCACTTTTACTTTTTGGCATTAAGCTTGAGGCCATGATTTTGACTATGATTATCTATGGTATTACATTGTGATGAATCAGCTAGGCTTGAAATGACCTCCAGGTCAATAATCTAGTCATGCCCTATGATCCTATGATCAGTGTTAGACATAGTCCAATTGGAGGGTAAGGTGAATATACTTTATTAAAGGTCTTCTTGCTCCTTTGGATGGGCTGTACTGCTGTAATTAACAGAGACAAATTGTTTTCTATTAACCCAGGCTGCCTGTAGGAGTTGAAGCAACTGGAGTTTGAATAAAAGCAAAAGAAGACATAGATATAGACCAGTAGCGGCTGGTGACTTCAAATCAAAGGAGGGCTGCAGGAGACAGCTGAATGGGTAGGGTCAATGGGAAGGGGTGCGGCCAACTAGAAAGGGGAGGAGCTATGCTCAAAACCACAAAACCTGTAACTTTAATTAAATACGCTGCCCTGGGTGCCAAACCATCATTATGAGAGTCCAATCAAGACAAAATTAAGTGTAGAAGAAAAAAAATATTTCATGGCATTGGCTGAATGATAGCTTACTTAATATCTAGTTGGAAACAAAAAAGTTGTGAGGCATGAAAAACTAAATTACTTTTTAAATACATTACTGGAATGCCAGTCAAAATCAAGTATAAGAAAAACAAGCAGCACTCAACTCAAAACACTTTTCCTTGCACTGCAGTTCTAATTATAATTTATATTCAGCTTTATTAAAGTACCAAGTAACATGCTGAAAGTAGCAATCTCTGTGGTACCCCCACTTGTATAAATGTTTGTTATCCAAAAAAGACCTGCTGCCTGACAACAACTATCTACTTGTTTTATGGGGAAACATAATCAAAGTAAAAAATGAAAAGCAAACAAGAAACAAGCTCAAGATACATTGCTTAAAGGATTACTGCACAAGTTATGGACCACACACGATAGATTGGCATTCTGTTTAGTTTACAGGTAAAGCCTGCAAAGATGACTGCACGTCTCCAACAAATGTAATGAGCTTCTTAAAATAATGCAATCCTACCCTTTATTACAAATACTGTCATATGCATTTCAATACTCAAGGCTTATACGTTATCTAGTTATGTAAGTATCCTCTGCATGGCAACAACAGAAAGGCTTTCAATGTTGGCAATTCTTTAACAGTATGCTTATTAAAGTGTACTTGCATCTTACAATCTCAGATAAGCTTACCTGATGATCATTAAAGCATTGCTACTTAAACACAGAGCAACAGGCACTTTCTGAATAATAATAAGCATAAATCAACAGTATAAAAATATGACATAAACCAGAACATTCTGCAAAAATCAAGGACAGATGAAAAGCCACTGTAGTACTTGTGTCTACTTTGGATGGGGGGATACTCTGCACATTTACACTGCATAATTGCTCCGTGCCTTGCTTGGACACATCCAGAGTCACTACATGGGGGAGTGGGGTGCAACAAGTATGTCACAATTTGAAATGTCTCTGGCTGACTGTGATGGCTCTGACACATTTGTCATACCTCTCAACCTCAGAGCAATAAATCTGGACAAAGCCATACATAGAAGTAGAACAAAGGCCCAAAAATAAGGAAAATTTTTAAATATTGCTCTTATAAACTTAGAAGGATATTAGAATAGTAGGTCTTGCATTAGTATGAATTTTCTGAAGGGTATGAAATCTGAAACTCAAATGTCTGTCATTATTTTCTAACTTCAGTCTTTAATGATTTGCCACTAATTTGCCAAAAAAACACAATTTTATGAAAAACGGACCAAAAATATGATGCAAAAATATAAAATAGCCACACAATACAGCTTTGAACCTGTCAAAGAAGGGAAACTTTTTAAATATTAGTACTGCTAACTTGAGCAGCTGACAAAATAAAAGAATCCTACATGCATTTCTGAAATAAAAGTAATCTATAACTCTGATTATTACAGTTATTTATTAATTGTAAACCCTCCATGTTTTCTTCCAAAAATGCCATTTTGCAGAGGGATTCTTAGGGGAAGAGCAAAATTCTGAGCCAAAATCGGGGACAGTTGAGAGGTTTGGATATGCCTAATTCTATAAAGCAATTTATTTGCACGTACCTCTCAACCTGTTAATGCAGGAAATCTGGACAAGGCCAAATATACTGGGGGAACATATAAACAGTACTAAAAAGTGCTCTTGTATAAACTCAGACAGTTGATAGAATAACAGGTCTTGCTTTAGCATGCATTTTTCAGAAGGTTATGAAGTCTGAAACTCGGTGTCTGTCATTATTTAGTGACTTAATTCCTAAATGATTTGCCAGAAAATCACAAATTTTATGAGGAACAAACCAAAAATAAGAAGCAAAAATCTATTCATTCTGCAAAAACTCTGCACAGTTGAGAGGTATAGTTCAGCCGGGGCTGTCTTTGAGTTTGCCACCCTCCCCCCTCACAAAATCATGGTCAAATGGAGCCTCCCCCTGCAGCCATTCTAATGAACCATTAATTGACTATTTCACCCCATTTACCATAAACACTAATGTGCATACTGCTTTACTTCTGTGATAATTTGGACTTCATTTGAAAGTTTTATTTTGCATTTTACAGCACAAAGACTAATGCATATCTGCTAAACAAAGCAAGGCAGTCTCACAATGAAAACAGACTTAGCATTAAAACTTCTCTGCCCTTGAAACTCATATTCATTGAAACAGCATTGAAACCCACATTCAAAGAAAATACATTTTGCCAATGGCAGATAAAGATTAACTTTGGGCTGTTTTCAGCTTACTAGCCCCTTGCACACAAAACATATACGTGCTCTTTGATACACCTTCCTGATTGTATTAAATTGTATTCATTGTACAATACAGTACAGCTTTAGAGGGCATTTTAAATTTATTGTTTTGAAAATGTTTCCAGTAAACAATGAAACAAAATGCATGTACCAATAATGACAAAACTGCCCAGTTCAGAACATTTCCATAATAAAAGTCTACTCAAACGTCTACAGTCCACCAGTAGCAGTAAATATGCACAATCTATGAAGAAGTAAAAGTAATCTAAATAATTCCACATTAAAGAGATCTGTAACTAATGAAGAGATTGCTGCTGGCAAACAACTTTATATTTCATTGTTTCATCTACAAATAAAGTGCCTCTTGCCCTTGAGAAATAAATTGCTTATGTTACACTAAAAAAATGATAAGCTAGTAATATTGCAATAAGGAATGGATGGCAAGCTGATAACAGGTTCATAGTTACTAGGTAACTTCACCAAGAAGGACTGCAGCATTCACCCCCTTTGCAGCACAGTACAGTATTAGCAATACATCTACCTGCTGTGGGAGTATAACCCACAGCCTTCTGCATCAAAAGCAAGTACACTACCTGTTGTGCTATTAATAATGCAAGCCAACTTAGCATAAGCAACACTAAACATTTGCTCCCCTGCAGCTCTCAGCTCCTTGTAAAATCTACTCAACATTCAGCTGTATCTCTGAATTTTGCAGCACAAGAAATCTGGAAAAAGCTAAAATTTATTGGGGGGGGGGCAAAAGCCCAAAAAATAGGAACACATTTTAAACATTGCTTGCATAATGTTGGAAAGTTGCTAGAGTAAAATGCTGTGTTACCACCATACATTTCACTGCCAAGTCTTGAACCCAGGACCCTGTGCAAAATAGTCAGAGCAACATTCCACTATGCCAAATCAGCTGTTTCGTTAAAAAGAAGAAGACTGAAACATAAATGGCTACCATTTAGTGAATTCAGTTCTCACCATAGCTGTCAACCTCCTAGCACAAAACACCTGAACAAAGCCAATAATGGAGGAATACAGCCACCAGACATATTCAGTGAATTCAGTTCTCGCCATAGCTCTCAACCTCTTAGCAAAAAACACCTGGATAAAGCCAGTAATGGGGAAATACAGCCCCAAAACATATTCAGTGAATTCAGTTATTACCATAGCTCTCAACCTTAGCACAAAAAACCTGGACAAAGCCAATAGTGGGAGAATACAGTCCCAAAATAGGGACAAATTTCAAATAGCCATCTTATAAACTTAAAAAATTGCTAGAATAAAAGGTTTTGTGTTACCATGTACTTTCTGAAGAATATGAAGTCTGAAATTCAAATGCTTGTCATTTTTATTTAACATTTGTTTCAGGAAAGTCTGACTTGGAACAAAAGCCAATTTTCAGCAGAGGCCCAGGGAGAAACACTCTAAACACATATCTTTGTAAGATGGGAGGACACCAGAGAAAACCCACACAAACACAAGGGAGGACATGCAGACTCCACACAGAAGGCACCCCAGTCATTAATCAAACTAGCAAACTTGTAGCTGTTAGGCAACAATGCTACCACTGCACCACTGCACTACTGACTGTGCAAAGACACACAAATACAGAAACCACCGAACAGAACAGAACAGAACAAATATGAGACAAAAATCTGCAATTTTTTTACCAATGGTAGTGGGTAGGGAATTCAGGCTCTTGCCACCTGGGCCCAAGGTACAGGGTTCAAGCTTGTGGTATTCTCTTCCCACCACCATATCACAACTGGGGCATCACACACACATCAGCAGTACACTCCGAAGTCTGTAAAACAGGCAGTGCATACAGGTCCATAACAGCTAAATGCCTGTGATGAGCAGAGCAAGCTGGGTGCTACCCAGCCTGCAGACATTGCAGTCTGATCCCCCTTCCAGTCTATGCAGTTGTAACTGTATAGACATCTGGGATTGCACTGCTGAATGCTCTCTTCCTAATCCAGACTGCTGCTGAGACAGTCTGGTTCACCAGCAGTCTGGAAATGCTGCGCATGTGTGATGTTTCGCAATGTGTGTTTTGTTTTTTTATTAGTTTTTATTTTCTTTTATTAGTTTTTTTTATTTTCATTTTTGTTTTACAGCTGGGGGGGCTGCAGTCCTGCAGTCCAATAGCACGAGGCGCCCCTGATATAGACATGTGAGCATAGAAACAAGTATGTTTAATTAAACTTTTTTTTATTATTTTTATAATAATTATGTGCATTACTACCAGCCAGTGCATAGGATGATAAGTATTTGTATTTAAGTGAGAGTGTGTGCGTTTGTTTGTTTGCATATCTGTGTGTGCATGTATATATGTGTGTCCAGAGGGTTACAGGGTGCTACAGTGTATGGTTCTGACAGCACTGAGCTAAAGTACATTATTGTGGCCATTATTTATGTATTTATTCATCTGACTACAATCAGACATCCGGGATGTACTCAATCATACATGTTGCTGTTAGTGGTGGATGTGTGTGTCTGTGTGTGTGTGTCTGTGTATGTGTGTGTGTGTGTGTGTGTGTGTGTGTGTGTGTGTGTGTGTGTGTGTGTGTGTGTGTGTGTGTGTGTGTGTGTGTGTGTGTGTGTGTGTGTGTGTGTGTGTGTGTGTGTGTGTGTGTGTGTGTGTGTAAGTGTATGCACTCATGTTTAGTGGGCTTGCACTGGCTGTGTGCATGCCTCTATGAGGCCAGTTAGCATAATGGTTAAGATCTTCACCTCCCATGCATAAGGTAGTAGTTTCAGGCCTGACCTCTGGCCGTTGAATGTATGGAGTTTGCATGTTCTTGTGTCTCTGTGATATTCT
This sequence comes from Protopterus annectens, assembly GCF_019279795.1. NCBI lineage: Eukaryota > Metazoa > Chordata > Ceratodontiformes > Protopteridae > Protopterus > Protopterus annectens. The sequence goes on along the minus strand of NC_056729.1, from coordinate 1,795,311,369 downwards.
TCCCACACCCCCCCCCCAAAAAAAAACACTCTGAGTGTTTCTACCTCAGGTTCAACAAAGATTGGATTTTGGGCAACCAGACTCTAGATGGCACCTATAGGGGGAGAGTTGTATAGACCAACTGCTTTGGGTACCAACTGTGGTCCACAGTATCCTCAAAATAGGAAAACATAGAACACAAAATTGACTCTATTTCAGAGATCACCACTCAACAATGTAAAAAAATTGAATCTAGGTGATTTGGTAGTGTCCACTAATGTTGTCAAAAATAGGTATGGGTATTTGTCAATAATAAGTAGGTTGAGGACCTGGCCTTCTCTAACCTATGCCAAGGACACATGCTAATGGTAAGAGCGATGTATGTACCCCTATAGCCCAGTGTGTACCTGCCATAAGGCTAAACAGTCTTGGGTCAATAAGCTACTGGCTGACTGGCAGCTAGTTGCTCAGCTTGGGTAACCTGTGGTAACTCTGTTCAGTGAAAGCTGGATGTAAAACTAATCAACCTGCCAAACATGAACTAAGAGTTGCTACACTCAGTGTTGGTTCACTGACAGGCTGTAACTAGGAAGTGGATGACATGATGGCAAGAAGGAGGCTGGACATCCTGTGTATACAAGATACAAGATGGAAGGGCAGTGCAGAAAAGCCACTTGGCTTGAGATCCAGAATTTACTACTCAAGAGGAGGATATATTAGAAATAGTGTGGGAATTGTGATGAGGGAAAGGCTTCAGAAGACATAGATAGGAGGTACTGCCAGCCATGCCAGTAGAAGTGGGGCAGTGGATGTGTAACATATGCCAGTGCAGCTGGCTGGAATTTTGTAAATAATTATATATTATTTGTATATCAAAGTGATTTATACAGATGCTTGTGCTGAAAATGTATTTGTGAGGTTTGGTTATATTAAAATGTATCAACAGTGTGCCCTGCTGAAAGGAAAAGAAATGTACATGCATTATTGTAACAGAATTAAATGTATACATTATGAGATTATATATTGAAAGGAAAGAGGTTAATCCACCTGACGTTAAAATATATCTGAAATTAAATTACTTTATGGGTTAAGCCATAAAGATGTTATCCCACAGTTCTGCATGGAGCCAGAGATACAATGTTTGCGCTAGAGAATAGGTTGTAGCTCCTGTAGGAAGAATGGAATGGGTTTATGGTTTTATGACTTCCAGCAGCTGCATCACATCTGAGCAATGCTGTTGTGTGAGTGCATTATTGACATGTAGGTGTTAAAATCCTGGCAGCTTCTTCTGTTGATGATAGCAGGAGAAGCTGAGCCAGATGACCAGATATATGTGATGTCATTCTGTACAGAAATAATGTTTTAATGGCTTACCTTTGAAGGGTTGAAAATCAACCTGCCAAACAGCCCTTTGTGCGCCGCGAAATGATGAAAACCATCATTCTGAACTACACCGAAGTTCGAAAATCAGCAAATCAAAAAGCAGATTCGCTGATTTTCAAACTACAATTTCAAATACATATAATGCGGGGGAGCAAGCCCCCCTGCACCCCCCATGTGAGGGGCTGCACCCCCACACCCCCCTACTTTATTATTCTAACTCTGAGGTTGCACTACAGTGGGAAAAGGGTCCACTTCCCGATCCCCACTATAGTACACGCCACACCCAAAATGCCAAATCTGCAATGAGTGAATGTCAATGTGCATTTGCTCATTGCACATTCGTTGCATTTCTATTCAGTTATCTGGAAACTTGAAAACATACTTCCGCACAACTGTCTTTCGACACCGTGCATTTCAAGCTTTCAAAGGTAAACCATTTTTAATATTAGAGGAGACTGAAGTCGCAGCAGCATTCCATATTCTGTCTTGGATCTGACAAGGACCACTCACACATCTTGCCCTGCTGTATTCAATAAGCAGGAACAGTAATTATTTTAATAAATCATGGATAGTGAGACTAGCTAAATACTGTTTTTCTATAACTGTATTAAACTTTCCATTTGGTGTTATTTTTTAATACCTCCTATGACTAAAACTCTTGTGTCTATTGTAAATAGATATTTAGTATTCTTGTGTTCTTTTATAATTTATTATTAAACATATTTAAATTTCTCATTGTGGCTGATCCTTTTAGAAAAACATTAAAATTTTGAGAATATTTGCACATATTTATTTGGTGATAACTCTGGCCACTCCAAAAAGCCTTGCTGTTTGGTCATTACCATTTGTATTACTATTATCTTCACTCAGTATAATTGGATACCCTTTTAAGAGCCTTATAGTAACTGAATGGTGGTAGTGAAACTACATTATAGTCTGGGCAGAAGGTGGCATAGCTATTAAATCTGTGCCAGCCTTTCCCAGGTGTGTATGTGTGTGTGAAAATTAAATCTCAAAGAGTGTGTGTGTCAACTACTTGGAGCAGGGACACGAAGCACTGGTTTCACAATGAGGGTGCTGGAGGACTTGGCTTGGGCACTCAGCTGAGGACCTAACTGTACAGCTGTTCCAGTGGGGAGTCTTAATGGAGACGTGGAGAGAGAGACAGATAGAGACACCCAGACCCCGGACTGAGTGCGTGCTCTTTGTGTTCTTAAGGAATATGATGCTTGATCTGCATCTGGAAATAGTGAGTGTATCCATTTGTGTTCCAAGTGAACATCAATCTCCAGTGTCAGTGGTGAGGAGTCAGGCTCCTTGATTACTGGTCCACAGTGACAACATCACAGATTCCATCAGAATTAGCGACAGATTCATGGCAATCAGACTCCAGTGCAAGGCTAGGGCAATATTCATAATCTCAATTTATGCTCCACAGCAGGGTGATGATGATGATGAGGTAAAGAGTGCATTCAGACAGCAGTTGCAGGATCTACTAGATAATGCAGGACAACAGGAAATGGCATTGATAATGGGTGGCCTGAAAGCACATATTGGGATGGGCAGAACAGGATACGAGGACTGTCTGTGTTCACGTGGGTGAGGCAACAGGAATAAAGAAGGAGAGGCTGTTCTAGACTTCTGTTTGGCAAGTGGCTTGATAGTGGTCAACACATGGTTCAGCAAAAGGGACTGACACAAGATCACATATGAGTGGCCAACATGCAGCTCAGATATACATTTTCCTGCTAAGGAAAGGACACTTGGATAGAATCAATAATTGCAAAGTCATCCCCAATGAAACAGCCCACAGCATAAACTGCTGGTTGCCACAAGATGCAGAAAGTAGTGCTCAGAAAAGGCTCTAAGTTCAACAGAGACTTGACTGAAGATGTGGAAGTTGGCAGGGGAGGAAGCAGAGGAGTTCAAGGAATAACTCAGGGCTCTATTTCTTCAGGCAGGAAGAAGATGAAATAGCTGGAGTTTAAGAAGAATGGCAATGCCTCAAAACAACATGAGTGAGGACTATAGACCAGATATGCAGCTGAGCCAGGAATGGAGATAATGCATATAAGAAAGTTAGTGATGGAATAAAGAAGTCCAGGAAATCATAAAAGGAAAGAAGGAGTACAGCAAAAAGTGTGAGAGAGATAGGACAGGCCAGGCTAAGACTGAATTCTGTTTGAACAGCAAAGAGACTAAGAGAGGAGTTGCAATAGCAAAGAGCAAGTCATCAGAGGTGCCCTACCAGCTTCTGGAAAGAGACTTGGTAGATGGCACAAGGAAAATCTATTGGGTTGCATGGCAAATACAGAAAGATAAAGAAGAGAGTCCGTCACCTTTCATAAGGGGTGCCAGCAACAACCTGCTCATCAGTCTACAAGACATCAAAGGCAAATGGAAGGAGTACATCTAGCAGCTTTTGAATGAAGAAATCCCCATGGAAGGTCCACTCTCCCAGATACAGCCTACAACAAAGAAGAGGAAGAGCCCACCGTAGAACAAGTAAGACTCGCACTTACAAAAATGAAGTCAGAGAAAAGCAGCAGGCACAGATGAAGTTAGAGTAGATATGATGAAGACGTTGGGTGAGATAGGGGAGAAATGCCATCTGAGAGTGACTGAAGAATAGGCATACTATTGCTAGTATACAAGAACAAAGGGGATATTCACAACTGTGGGTCAGTACAAACGTATCAAACTCCTGTCTCACAACATAAATGTTCTTGAGAGGGTGACTGATAAGCAAATATGCAGAGTAGTAGAAAAAATGGGAGATGAGCAGTTTAGATTCAGATCAGTATGCAGCACAAGTGACACAATGTTTGCAGTGAAACAGAGCTGAGAAGCTAGAAAGGAAAAAGTCTAACTTTGTAGTCCTAGACTTGGAGAAAGCATATGGTAAGGTCCCAGGAAAACTGATTTGGGCAGTCCTAAGGTGGCTAGAAGTCCCAGAAACATTGGCAGAATTAGTGCAGGCTATATACAAGGACACAATGACTCAGATATGACCAGTATTTAGTCTCACAGAGAGATTCCCAATGAGAATGGATGTTCATCAGAGTTCAGCTCTGAGCCCACTGCTGTTCATATTGATGGTGCACTACATTAGCAAACGGTTCAAATGGGAAAGCTCAGAGAGAGAGAGAGAGAGAGAGAGAGCGAGAGAGACATCTCAGAGTCTTAGCACAAGAATTCTGGATAAAGACAAAAATAATAAAAGAGACAAAGGCCTCAAACCAGGGACAATTTTAAAATCTTGCTTTTATAAACTTATAAAGTTGCTAGAATAACAGATTTTGCATTACCTCACTGAAAAAATTACAGGCCTAAAGCAGATGCCCTACGCTGACCGCCTTAAAAAACTCCAGCTATACTCTGTCGCATATCATCTACTCAGAGGTGATCTCTGCTTAACATAAAAGGCCATGTCAAACCCAGAGCTGTTGGACATGCTACACATAAAGAAATCCCAATCCCTCAGAACCATACGCTCCAGGGATCTAAACCTTGTCATCACAATAAACAAAACATGCTGGAGGGATAGGTTCCTGACCCAGAGACTCCCCAGATTCGGGAATAGATTGCCCATACATGTCAAGCAGAGTGCCTCTTTGGCCCTCTTCAAAAGGAACCTTGATGATTGGATGGGAGAAAGGAAATTCACCCCTGGGATCACGTCAGTTGCCCTGCTAGACAGGGATCCAGGGAAGTAAATAGTGTGGGAAGAAATAGCCAGGGAATTGTTATGGCTAGGCTTGTATAGGCCCTTGGGCTGATAGCCTAGTACCAACCTATGAACCTATGAACCTATTAACACGCAGTTTCTGAAGGATATGAAGTCTGAAACTTAAATGTCTGTCATTATGTAGTGACTTTGATACTAAATGATTTGCCAGAAAAAATACAAACTTTATGAGGGACAGACCAAGTATATGAGCTAAATATCTATGCATTCAGCAAAAATTTGGACTGTTGAGAGGTATGGTTTCTGTGTGTGTGTGTGTGTGTGTGTGTGTGTGTGTGTGTGTGTGTGTGTGTGTGTGTGTGTGTGTAGAGTTTAAAAATTATTGTGGCCAATTATTATATTCATTTTATTACAACCTGATATCTGAGGTGCACACAACTAGTTGTCGGTCATGGGGTCTGCTTGTATATGAAAATAAGCCTGGCTGACACTCATGTCATTTGCTCAAGTTCAGCTATAATTGTCCTGGCTTTGCAGGACTAATGTGTATTTGTGTGAAACAAGCTGACAAAGTTCACTGTGGCTACTGCATGTATGAAACAAGGTTAAAATACATTATTTTTGTGTTTTTATCATAAACAGATAACTGTAAAAGTCAGCAAAGCAGCTATAATTTCTGGGTATTGCGTGTTCTCTGAGAATGAAAATGAGTTGGAATATTTTATCATGGCTACTGCATGTGTGTGGGGAGGGTTGTTATAATGGTTAAGCTCTTAACCTCATCTGACTCTAACCTATGGATATTGGCTAGGCTTGTCATAGTCTGCAGAGTGATAAACTAATATAGGTTCATAGGTTCATAGGCTATTACTAGGCTAACTGCCCTTGCGAGCCATTTTAAGCCTAGCCAGTTATCCCTTGTGAGATTCAAACCCTGTACCTTGTGTTTGTAAGGCAAACACTTTAACCATTAGACCACCTATGAACTTAACCGAGCAATTGTTTGTATCACACTTAGATATATGAGATGTACCTAGTCAATAAATAGACTATAATTGATGGTAAAATGACTGCCTGTAGTTGAAAATAACTACATGTGGGGGTGCTGCACTGCATCTATAAGTAGGAAATTGACTTTAATTTCTTTCACTTTCAGTCACAGTCAAACATCTGCATTGTCCACAATAATTGGCTATCTGTGTGTTCTGAGGAGTAAAAAAAATTGAAACATTTCTCCAAAACAAACTATTGCCTACTCAGTGATGGTATAAAAAGTTTCAAAGCCCCTGTCAACATAGCCAATGATGACTTCTATACAGAGGAATACACAAATGCCCTATACAGCCACTTAAACAACTGCATTGACTTGGCTGTACCCAATAGGAACAAAGCCAGGTCTTCCCGAAAAAACAAGCCACTCTGGTGGACTGCAAGTATAAATAAGCTATACAACAAAAGAAAGAAACTGATATCTAAGAACAGGAGGGAACTTACTCTACAAAGGAAGAATACCTTCCACAGCTTGGACAAGCAAATCAGATATCTTGTTAAGCGCTCTAAGGCTATCTACAAGTCTAAATTAGCATCCCTGGCTAAAGAAAATCATAAGACATTTTTTATCTACATCCAAAATGTAAAGGGAAATGTCCATCTGCATTCCAAACTTAAAGTGTAGGGTACCACTCACACTGAACCTGAGTAAATTGCCAACCTGCTAACCAAAAGATTTGGCAATAACTTCACTCCACTGTTCACACCAGACATACCTCAAAACATTCCTGACACCAGTTCTCTACCAAATATCTCTACAAGGCCAAAAACATGGCTTCTGTAGGACCTGGCAACTTACCAGGCTGCTTACTCTAAAAGAAGACCTAGCAGAACTACTCATCACTCTCTTTAACCATAGCTTGAGAACTGGCTTTGTCCTGGCAGAGGGGAGAACAGCAACATTAACCCCTTGCACAAAGGGGGGGTCATTACTGACCCTGGGAACTATTGACTCATAAGCTTAACCAGCTTTATTTGCAAGACCATGGAAAGAATCATCATGGACCTTATCCTCAAGGACAAAGGCAACCTTCAAACCCTTGCCCTGACCCAGTTTGGTTTCGTCATGGGTAGATCTTGCTTATTAAACCTACTGGACTTCTTTGAGAATGTCACCAAAGCCCTGGATGAGGGCAAAACAATGCATACCCACTATCTTGATTTAGTTAAGGGTTTTAACACAATCCCCTATTCAGGTATCATAGAGAAATTCTCCCAGCTGCGGATTAACCCATATATTACTAGATTGGTAGCTCACCAACAGAATGCACATTGTCAAAGTTCTCCACCAGTAGACCACTGACCAGTGGTGTACCACAAGGATCTGTGCTGGGCCCTCTACTGTTTGGAATTTATTTCTCTGAAGTCCAAGCAAAGATAGATGGCCTGTGGCTTACCAAGTTTGCAGATGACTGTAAATTCTGTGCAATCACAGAGTCAACCAATGATGTTAACATATTACAGAAATAGCTGACACAGACAAATGATTGGTGCCAAACTCATGGACTTAAACTTAATCAATAAAATGCTTCATTATGCCCTTTGGCAAAGAAGTAGCCCCTGCTGATTATGATATAGATAGCACCCCTCTGAGCTCAAACTCAGTGGTACAAGACTTAGGAACACAGATTGATAGCAATCTAAACTTCGACCATCATGTGTCCATAGTGGTAAGAAAAGCATTCTACATTGCACATCTTATAAATAAGGGCATCACATCTAAGACCAAGGAGGTTATAGCTCTGCTGTACTCGACCCTTATCAGACCACTAATTAAGTACAATGCTCCCTTCTGTATGTACCTCAACAGACAGTTGCAACAACTGGAGAGACCACAGAGGTTTCTAACCAAGAGAATCAGGGCCTCTAAAACATGACATACTTAGAAAGATTGAAAGTCCTGTCACTGTACTCTGTATCATGCAGGCTGCTGAGAGGTAGCCTATGCCTGAACTACAGAGCAGTCTCAGTCCTTGCCCTAATGGAAGTGCTGCACATCCACAAATCAAATGGGACAAGAACAACTCACTCCAGGGATTTCAACCTAGCCTGTGACATTAACAGAACATGCTGGAGAGATAGATATATCTCCCAGAGATTGCCACTCCTTTGGAATAAGCTCCCACTCCATGTGAAGCAGAGCTTCTCAATAAACCTATTCAAGTGCAGCCTTGACAACTGGATGGGTGACTATAAATTCACCCTGGGGGTGGCACCTATTTCCCTCATGCACAGGGACAGTTGGGGCTGATAACAGAATTCATCTGCTAGCAATGACCATCTAACTATGGTTAATAAGGATATTCAGGTTATTACACAGCTAGGCTTGTAAAGGGCCTTAGGCCGTTAGGCTAGTAACCTCCTATGAACCTCTGAACCCATGAGCAGGATATGTGTGATAGAAATAATCATTGCCACAGTGAGATACTGAGTATCATTGCCATCTCACAATGCTTGGTTCTATGGCTAAATTCTTCACCATGATTCCATCTCTGTAGAGTCTGCAGATCATCCTTATCTCTGTCTGATTTTTATCCTGCTGCTATGGTTGCCTGCAACACCAGAAATGCTGTAGATGAATTGGCATCCCTCCAATTTGCCTATAGGTAACCATGCAGAATATTTGTGTGTGTGTGTGTGTGTGTGTGTGTGTGTGTGTGTGTGTGTGTGTGTGTGTGTGTGTGTGTGTGTGTGTGTGTGTGTGTGTCTGTCTGTGGGGGGGTGTTCTTTGTTTATCTTGTGACAAAATACATGTGAAGGGCAAGGAGAATATGTTTGCATGTGTGGGTGTGTGGGTGTGTGTGTGTGTGTGTGTGTGTGTGTGTGTGTGTGTGTGTGTGTGTGTGTGTGAGCGCGCGTGTGTATGTGTGTGCACATGCATGCATCTAAAATATCATCTGTTTTACCTGTGGACAAACACACAGTATTGAGGCACATATAGAACTCTAGTGGGTAGCAGAAAAGAAAAAGGAGCAGTTAAGCAATTATCTTTCTAAAAATAAAGCATGCAATGTATCACAGAACATGTACACCCTCAGAAGTTCTGGGGAACCACTTGGTCCAGAGGCCCCCAACTCAATAAATGGATTCTGATACAAGCTTACTAGGAGGGCCACATCTGCTCATAAATGGCATAGAAAGTATTTGAACTTGTGTGGGGGCTGAGGACAGATCAATCATTATTTATTTAATGTCCTTCAGAATTAGACCTCGGTGACGTGCATTCATTGTGGCTTGTTTAGTCGCAGTGGACTGTTTAGGAACAATGCTTTAAAATACATTACAGTAATCTTTGTAGTGTCAGTGGGGCAACAGGTAGAATGCTCGCCTTTGGTGCAGAAGGCATTGTATTTCTTTATTTATACACTATTTTTCTCTTTTACTCTTTTTTACCATGACCCAAAATTTATCATACTTACATTTATACAACTTTACTACTATCTCTCATCTCTTTTCGATTATCCACTTTAATACTTTAATCATAAACTTCCTTCCTCTTTATTTACATACAAAACTCCTCATTTTACTGAGTTTAATCCAGAACCCCATAGAAATAAAAAATATATCTCCAATAATTCCTTTTAAAATACCATTGACAACATAAATACACTCTTGCTAAGTATGCAATTTTTCCCATCAGTATTGAATTTAGTAACTAAACCATTTTTTCTAAATGATAATTTATATGTTCTCCAGAAAAGACAGGTTTGTTTTATTTTTTCCATTGTTTTTCCTATGGAATTCTACTTACATATGTATTCCCAAAATGCATACCTAACATAGAATTTTCATTCATTGTAAAACATATACCCCCATCTTTACTCCCTATCATCTCTAGACACTCATTTGTGCAGAGCATTACTTCTTTCATCCAAATTTTGTGTTTGCAATTATTATAATGTCATCTGGACATGTTAAGAGAACTGGAATTCTTAAAACTTTGGGTGTTATATACCCTACCACCTTCATTTTGTAATTTATTTCACAAGCTATCACATTCATAAGTACTGCAAAGAGTATGCAGCTCATTGGACATCCCTGTCTTACATCACTCTTTATATGTACCTCTTAGCTTAACTAGGCATTTACAAGTATTTTATTTTATTGCTATACACTGACATACATAATTTATTAATTTTATCACTTTTATTCTTTCATTATTACCCATAATATTTCATGTCCAATAGTATCATATAATTAAGGTCTCCTAACATGATTTTTGCTTCTTTTCAATTTATGATCTCACCCACAACCCTTACCCTTTATACTGTATTTACTATCTTCCATGATATTTTCCATTTTACTTTCAAATCTCTTTTGAACTATTTTCATAAAGATCTTATAATTATTATTATTCAATACTATCGGTTTCCAATTTTTTAAATTGTCTTCTATCTTCCTTACTCCATATGAATTGAAGTATTCCACAACACAATTCTTTATACAAAAAACCTTCATTTAACATATCACTTATAATCTGTAAACATAGTTTTTTGCCTATTTCTTACATTTTTATAAATTTCATACCAAATTCCATCTGGTCTTGCATTCAAATCTATATTCACTTGCCCTGATACTTTATCTAGCTCATTTAAAGAAATCTACTTTGCCAAATCTTTGTTCTTTTTTTCTGTTAACTTTGCTATTTTCTGTGTTTTTTTTTTCACTACCTTCTATTTTTCTTTAAACATTTCTTGTACATATTGTACTGTACTATTCATAATCTTTTTCTGAGTTATTTCTATTTCTCCTGTTACATTTTTAATTTCTCTTATTATCCTACCATCTTCCTTTACTAATCTGCTTAAGTAACTCTGTACTTCTTCTTTTCCTTGCAAATATTTCTTTGCTTATACACAAATTCTGGTATTTTTCTTGATTTCTTTCATATAATAATTGTATTTCTTTTCAAAGTACTTTCCATCATTATGTTCTAAATTTTCAAATGTATCATTATGTTATTTTATATTTTCCTTTCTCTGCTTTTCTCATATCATATTGCTATTGTAAAAATATTTTTTGTATTTTTCCTTAAATATAATCCACCATTCAGACCACTTTTTATAAAATGTTTTCATCATTGCTAGAATCTCCTTGTGTTCTGATTGAGAGTGCTTCTCAAACAATCTGGAAATATAGAGCTGATAAGTATAATTTTTGGCACTTTAACTGTTTCACTTAACTGTTCAGAGTTCTGAACTGTCTTTATTTTTGCTTGACTGAATTATTTATTTATCTGCTGGCAGAATTTTTTTCTGATCTTGCTGAAACTTTTTTCTCCCACCCCCACCCTACTGTTGTTGTGTTCTTAAAGTTGGTAAAACTGGTCTAACAACTTTTTTGTTATCTGATTGTCTCAAGGCTTGGCTTTTGTCTTGCTGGCATAAAAATATTACCATTTTGTAAATTTCTGCATATCATTGCTAGAATCTCCTTGTGTTCTGACTGAGAATGCTTCTCAAACAATCTGGAAATATAGAGTTGATAAGTATATTTTTGGCACTTGAACTGTTTTACTTTAACTGTTCAGAGTTCTGCACTGTCTTTATTTTTGCTTGACTGAATTATTTATATATTTGCTGGCAGAATTTTTTTTCTGATCTTGCTGAAACCTTTTTCTTCCACCTCCCCACCCTATTGCTGTTGTGTTCTTAATGTTAGTGGCTTTTGTAGTTGCCTACCCCTGCTGTAAATTTGATCTGGGACACTCCTCCCAGTCCCACCTTTTTTCTCCCACCCCCCCATCCTATTGCTGCTGTGTTCTTAAAGTTGGTAAAACTAGTCTAACAGCTTTTGTGTTATCTGATTGTCTCAAGGCTTGGCTTCTGTCTTGCTGGTATAAAAATATTACCATTTTGTAAATTCCTTCATATCATTGCTAGAATCTCCTTTTGTTCTGACCAAGAGTGCTTCTCAAACAACCTGGAATTATAGAGCTGATAAGTATCTTTTTTGGCAGTTTAACTGTTTCACTTTAACTCTTCCAAGTTCTGCACTGTCTTTATTTTTGCTTGACTGAACTATTTATATATTTGTTGGCAGAATTTTGTTTTCTGATCTTGCTGAAACCTTTTTCTTCCACCTCCCCACCCTATTGCTGTTGTGTTCTTAATGTTAGTGGCTTTTGTAGTTGCCTACCCCTGCTGTAAATTTGATCTGGGACACTCCTCCCAGTCCCACCTCTTTAACTCATTCTATCTAATACAGATTTCATTTGGGAAGGCCAAACCCCTTAGTCCCTTAACCATGAATTATCATTTGTTCCTGCTCTTTCCCTTTTTACTTTATAAAAAAAGACACTTTATTCAGCTGCTTATATTTTTCTAATTTGTGTTTCTTCCTACTACTCTGTTACTTCATCTTGCTTTGTTTTTTCCTGCTACTTGTTGCCTGTTCTCTAAAGTGCTCAACTGCATCTTTTCTGTTGTGTTTATTAATGCTCGTTTATAGCCTGTCTAAATTTTTAAGTGCTATTCTTAAGTGTTATTCTAAGCTCTTAGTTTGGTTTAAGCACTTGGGCTTTAGGCCCACCCCTTAGCTCTCCCTGGCCTTTTGCCCTCAGATTCTGACAAATATGGATGGACAATTTCCTACAGTTTTTCCTGTGAGTCTGGTTGATATGAACATCTTGAGACAGTGTAGCAACTGCCTCATGTACATGGACAACCATCTATTACTACCACCTAGTGGCACAATTTGTGAGAGATGCAATTACATTAGAAACCTAGAGTCTAAGCTCTCTCCCCCTCAAGCCAGTATATCTGGCACCAAAAAGGTTGTCAACACAATCCCTACACTTCAAATACCACCCACACTACACAACACAGACTTACATATGCAGAAGTCCTCCACATGAACATACCCAAGCAAAGGAGACCTCCATGGCAAAAACACATGCAATCTCCACAGCCTTCTACACCACATACCACACATAGTCCACACACCTCTGCCTTACAGCCACTAAGGCTTCACCATAAACCCAACATATTAGTCATAGGAGACTCCATTGTGTGACACACAGATGTGCCTCTCACCAGGCTGGATAAGGAGAAAGTCACGGTTAGTTGTCTGTCAGGTGCCGGAATCCACGATATCACATACGCACTCAAGTCTCGCAACAACAGGTACTGTTATGACTCTGCCATAGTCCATGTTGGCGTGAATGACTTGTGACGTACCTCTCTGGACTATATGAAGCAAGACATGATTGAGCTCGCTGATTATGTGTCCCAGGCAGGTATGTCCCTAGCCTTAAGCATCATTCTGCCATCACCCAGAATGATGCCTAAATACAAACAGAAAATGATTGACTTTAACAATTGGCTTAGTTTCTGGTGTCATTCCAGGGGGCTCCAGTACATTACAGCCTGGGAAGATATGATTGACAGACCATGATGCTTTGCCAGAGTTGGCCTGCATCTGTTTTACCTGAGCTTCAGGCTTCTGGCAAAGGTTCTTGCCTCCCCTACAGTGCCTTTTTTAGGAAAAGTGATGAGGTTAAAACTACCAACATAAAAATTTCAACAAAACACAAATTAAAGGTCATGCTGCTAAACACTAGGAGTCTAAACATGAAACTGCACTTATTGCAAGCATTCCTAACCCTGGAAAATGGTGACATTTGTGCTGTCACAGAAACCTGGTTCAAAGCTGCAAAGAGCACCTTGACCTCACCTGGCTACTCATCCAATCATACATCCAGACCCCAAACTGTGGGAAGTAAAGCTAAAGGAGGTGGAGTTTCAATATATGTTAAAGACATACATACCTCCAGGCTGGTCAAACAGTATGATGGACAGGAGACACTCCAGGTACAGTTAACCATTGACAAGACCCCGATTCAAATCATAGCTAGCTACCGGCCCCCAAATCTGACTCAAGATGCCCAATCTGCCTATTTGGACTTGTTCAAATCTATCACTATTCAACCCTTTACCCTGATCCTGGGTGACTTTAACTTCCTAAACATAGATTGGAAAAACTACTCATGCCAGAACACAAATGCCCAGAGATTCTTTGATTTTGCACTGCAAATGCCTTGCAACAGCTAGTTAATAATATCTTGGATGTGGACATCCTCCAAGAAGGTCTCACTCAGACAAATGACTGGTGCCGGAAACATGGCCTCAAGCTAAATACCAAAAAATGCATCATCACATTAATAACAACATCCTAAGCATGCAATCAGTCATGATGGATTTGGGGACCCAGATTGATATTAACCTGATGTTTGACCACCATGTTGCTTCTATTGTACGGAAAGCCTTTTACATGGCCCACCTCATAAGTAAGGGTAAATAATCCAGGGACAAGGAGGTCATAACATCCCTGTATTCTTCCCATATAATGCCCATTATTGAGTACAATGTCCCTTTCGGCATGTACCTTGCAAAGCACATGCAGCAGGTGGAGAGCCCACAGAAGTTCCTCACCAGGAGAACCCAGGGCTTCCAACATCTACCATACACAGATAGGCTAAAAGCCCTATCCCTCTATTCAGTTTCATATAGACTCCTCAGAGGTGACCTCTGTCTGGCATACAAGGTGATCACAGACCCCACATTGATGGGACGGCTGCATATCTGCAAGTCAAGCACCACTCAAGCAACCTGCACACTTGGCCTCAACCTGGTCTGTGACATCAACAAGACTTGTTGGTGGGACAGATTTGTGTCTCAAAGACTCCCCATCTATGGAATAGACTCCCTCTCCACATTAAGCAGAGTAACTCTTTGCCCATTTTTAAGCACAACCCGGATAACTGGATGGAAAACAGAAAATATAGCCCTGGGATTCCACTTGTGTCCCTGCTGGACAGGGGAATTAGATGTGAAAATCCTCCAAGAGGGTCTCACTCAGACAAATGACTGGTGCTGATTTGTATAAATATGGGCCAAACTCTTGGTTAGGCTTATAAGGGCCTCAAGGTTAATAGCCTAGTAACCTCCTATGCTCATATAGTAATATGATCTTTCCACAACTATATTACTAATTTATTTCCTTCTTTATTCCATGCTTTCTTATTTATCCTTTTTTATTCCTTTGCCTTTTTTTATATATATTCATTGTTTTTCTTTATCTCTAGCCATACTGCAAGATGATCAGAAAATCCTATTTCGACTACATCTGCTTCTCCTATAACTAAACCTTCTGATGCTATAAAATAATCTATTTCATTCTCTACATACCCCTTTTGTAAGTCCATGAATTTTTGTCCCAAAGTTTTAACTTGCCACATCTTATAACTTCCAATATTTTTCTTATATAATTTCCTTTCTTTTTGCTATTGCCTCTTAAATCACAATTAAAATCTCCTGTTATTATAACATTCGCATTTATTACTACATAGTCTAAAATCTGATGAAATAAGATTTCCCTTTCTTTACAATTAGTATAAACATATAATGTTATAATTCTCTATACTTGTTCTTTCCATTTTAAATCTACAATGTTTAATCTTTACATTTTTGCTAAGTTACATTTAATATATTTTCTATATTTCTATAGAATACAGCTATTCCAGAACATCTCCCATTTCCCAAATTACAGATTATCTTTCCTCCCCATAGTTTCTCTCTCTTCTGCCGTCTAATATAATTACATCTTTACCATACTGTATTCTTAATACTATTCACATTTACAAAAAGTACTCTACAATTTTCATTTTCCTTACATTAATGGTTTCATAAATTAATAGCTGGCTTTCCTAATAGGCCATTCTGTGCCTACCCAATTTCCCCTCTCAAAGGTGAGAATCAAACATTGTACTTTGTGGCTATGAGTTAAATGCCTTAACCATTAAAATACCCCCCAATCATTAACTGTATATATTCCTTGTCATCCATTTACTTTCTCTTGTCTTTTGTACTTATCCCCTTAAATTTAATTTTTCTGACTTTTACCAGTAGAATTCTTTTTTATTTACTACTTCCCAATTTATGTTTTCTTCATCACTTAATTCAAAACCTTTTTCTATGTCCTCTTTATTATTTTTCATCAGTTTTTTCTTCTAGTTCTACTACTTCTAAAATGTCTTCTGCTTGATCAAATTCTTCTCCTCCCTTTCCCTCACTCTTATTTTCAGTTTTGCAATCCATCCATAAATGTCCACTTTGTTACATTTATAACATTTCAATTCACATTGTTTGCATCATGTCCTACATCCCCACAAATATAATATTATCTTTTGTTATAATTACTTATCAAATGTCATTCTTTTCCACAAAAAAAAAAACAAATAAAAAAACATGTTTGGGGTTGTCCCCAGTATTATACAACACCCCTATTCCCTTCCACATTTATCATGCTTGGTATATGTATATTTTTTTCTCTTTCAAATTTTAACACAATATTACAGTCCCATCCACCATTCCCTAACCCCTTTTGTCATAAACCTTTGCAGTGTCCAGTACTTTTTCACTTAAAGTTTTCAAATGCCCTTTCAAAGTCTCTCTTTCAATCTCTGTTTGAAATTGTACATGAATTTTTCTTTTTTGTTTCCTAATAAATGTTTTTTATCACATAAAGATTCCATGGATTACAGTCTTTTTTTCATATTCTCCAAGAAAAGATTCCATTGAAAAACAAATATAACGTCACAAAATGTCTGTTAATGAGAATAAATGCGCTTGCCTCGTGCTTTTACAGCCAAAGGAGATGTTAAATTGTCCCACAGTTCATAGCTGTCCATTTTTTGACTTCTTTACTTTGAACCCCTATCATGTACTTCTGTTTTTCATTTTTTCTGCCTTCTTTTCTGCTACTCCCCTTTTGCCTTTTTCTACTTTCTTTGCATATTTTTTTCTTTTCCATCTCATCACTGTCTTTCAGGATTGTCTCTGCAGCCTCCTTTTGTATTTTCTCCATAATGTCCCCCCAGGAAACATCTCCTTCATTTTCTAGCTCACTAAAGTGACCATTTCTTTAAGTAAATCATTCCACTACCCTCCCGACTGGATGGTAGTAATGATACATTTGTCATTTGCTGACTCATCTCTATAAAACAGAGTTCTTTGAAACATCTTAGAATCCTGCACACATTTTCCGGTCTCAATATTTGCTTTCTCCTCCATTTCTCTCACCACTCCAATATCTCCTTCTCTCTCCATCTGCCTCCCTGTTTCTCTGGGCTGCCTCGGCGGCTGGAACAGAAACAGGAAGTGCCCCTACAAAATGGGTCCAGCTCAGAAATAGTAAGGTAAGTTTCCCAATACCCTGGTTAAATTTCCTCCTAGTAGTATAATTACCACCACAGGTCTCCCCTGGAAAGAGGCTACTAGCCGCTTGGTACTTACCTAGTCAAAAAAAAAAAAAGATAAAAAGGAGAATTATTTTTCACTTACTTCACAATCAAACATCCAAAGTGTGTAAAGGTGGCTAACAATTTTGTTAAATCTGAGGAAGCATTCTGTCTATGTGTCTGACAGCAAAAGTTTCAAATATATTGTTGTTGTTTGTCTTTTGGCTTTTCCCGGTTAGTGGTTGACACACCGGAACTCCGCTAATGACTGGCAGTTGGTTTTTATGGTGTCGAGTTGCCAGCCTGATGCCCAACCTTCAACGAAGGCATGCCCATTCAACGCATGTCTTTCGAACACCCACTTGACCGTGGGGAGGATATGCAGACTTCACACAGAAGGTACTCCCAACCCAAGCCGAGAATCGAACGGAAGAACCTCTTGCTGTGAGGCAACAACGCTACCGCTGCACCACAGTTTCAAATATATTATTGTTTCTATTTGTTCTTTTACTTTTGTACCAATCTAACACTTGAAGACTACACGGATGTTGATTGTCTTTTTGGGGCAGAGGTTAGGAGGCATTTTATGCATATGTATCAAAGTAAAAACTTGAAATATATGCCTATTGTCATATGTTTGTTTATTTTCATCCTAAGCTATGACTAGAGGAGCACACCAAAGGTAACTATCTTTTATTATGGCTAGGGAGCCAGGCACTGTTCCCAGGTAAGAGTTATTTATTCCCACAAGTGTTTTTCTTCTCAGTTTATTAGGAACTACTGTTTAATCAGATTTGAGCATTATAATTTGGACAAAACTCATTCTTCCCTGAAAGGAAAAGTAAGATTTAGTTTCTTTCTTCTTTCATAATTTTTTTGTGCAGATCAGCATTGGATCAGAATGTAAGAAAATGCTCTAAAATGCATCTCAGACCATATATAGAACCCCATGACTTCTGTGTGCCTAATAGCCTGAGACCTCTGGATTCATTCAGTTATTTCCCCTATATTTATTGCAGTTCAGTCTATACCAATTTTGATGTGTCAAAAAGATGAAGGAAAAACGGAAAATAAGGCAAAATGTAAAAAAAAAAAAAAAAAGTATGGAGGAGGCCAGCATGGGGGGGCGGGGGGGACCCAAGGATAACACTGTGAGGGGAGCTGTGAGGGAACTAGTATGCAACAAGTGGGGTGTCATGGAGTCCTTTATCTAGGATTCTATTTCACCTGCCCTGTTGGTCATTATCAAACAGCAAATGTGTGAACAGGCAATAAAGTGTCTAGAATGAATGAGAACTGAGGCTGTGGATGACCATGACTGACACAGCTATTGTATGATCACAGATAAATAGTCGTTGATCTGCAGTAAGTGAGTTGTGCCCCATTCCAGTTAGCCTCATCCATTCAGTTGCTTCTTGCAGCCCACTTTCCTTTGAAGTCACCAGCTTCCTTTGCTAATACATCCCTGTAATGCCTGAAGGCAAATAAAAGGCAGATTTTTCCGTTACACAGAACTCTGCAGTAGGTTCACTTACAGAGAACTCTGCAATGCTTTTCCAGTGTTTCAGCTAAACCTAAAGACATCCAAGATAAGATAAGAATATTTTCTTGATTAACCACAATTGTGCTTGCTTTATACAGTGATTACTACTGCTTTTGAGCATTTTGTAAGCATGTATTTAATTTTGGAGCAAAAATAATAATGTCTCTGTTTTTTGGCTTTTCTAGACCCTGTATCTTCAAATCTCTTTGCAGAAGGGTGAATTAACTAGAGCATACATTGTTTGGTAGTTGTTTGTTGTTTAAACTGCACTTGAGAGCTGCTTTTGCTGTGCTTTTACATTAAGATTTTTCAGGATCAGACACCTTGTGGCAGAAAGTATTTACCTGGTTCTCTGAGTTGGAAAGCACTGCAAGAAGCTGAAAGTGTGCTTATTTATTGGCTAGAGGGCATAGGAGTCAGTTTTCAAGCTTTTTTTTTCTCAGCACAGAGATGTCCACTGGACTGCTGCAGTTAACAGTGCTGTGTATAGTAGTAAATGCCTATACAGTAACATTTTCCTATAAAGTTATGATTAGATCCAAAACCTGTTCAACAATGTGGCATTGTCCAGAAATAAGCATAGGGCAGCTAGCTTGTCCATCAAATACCATGACCGTATCCTAGCATTATATAACATCCTGCCCAAATCAAATACCATGACCGTATCCTAGCATTACATAACATCCTGCCCAAAACCCCAGAAGCTACCCTAGGAGAACCCTGTTAAAACCCAATCCTTAATCCCAAACAGCCAACCCTATTACAGGACCAGAAAACATAGATATGCAATTTTCAAATATCTCTGTGGCCAGTTTGGTAGATTTAGGCATCCTAAGACAATGTAGTAATTGTCTCATGTTCTCAGACAACCAGTTAAGCATTAAAGAAAATAACACAGTATGTGGGCTGTATTAATATGCAACTTCCTTGGAGGTAAAAATCTTGCATAAAAACAAGGCTGCCAGGAATACCCACACTACACTCCTCACACATACCATTCACCACAGACACAGCTTGTCTTATGCCAAGGTGCTTAAAAGAAACCTTCAAAAATCTCAAAGAAATCCAAAGCCACCTAATGGTAACACCTCCTCGGCAATCACTAAAGTACACAACAAAAGCAACACCAAACATCTCACATAAGCCTACACCCAATGGTCCCCCAAGTGCAAAGCCCATAAAGCAATCATACACTTTACCTAATACTCTTGTCATTGGGAGTTCTATTGTGCTACACACAGATGCCCCACTCACCAGCTTGGACAAGGAGAGAAGAATGGTTAGTTTCCTATCTGGATCCAGGATCTGCAGTATCAAGCACACACTCAAGTTACTGCACCCCAGGTACCAATATGATTTTAGCATAGTCTATGTGAGTGTAAATCACCTGAGACATACCTCACTGGTCTATATGAAAAGAGACATAATGGAAAATGTGTCACAGATAGTTATGAGCCTTGCATTGAGCAGCATTCTACCTTTACCAAAGATGATGCCACAGTATGAACGTAAAATGACTGATTTTAATAATTGGCTTAGTTTCTAATGTCATTCCAGTGGGATCCAATATCTGATAACATGGGAGAACATGGTCAAAAGACCATGTTTCATTGCCAAGAATGGGCTGCACTTGCCCTTCCAGGCTTTTGGATATTGGCTAAACTTTACCCATCCCCTTAGAATATTTTATGAGCAATACCAAAAAGATAAAGCTACCAACATCGTGAAAAAGTCTACAAGCAACCTTAAGATGTCACTACTCAATGCCTGGAGCCTAAACAAAAAGACTCCACACCCTTCAAGCCCTACTCATTCTGGAGAATGTAGACATCTGTGCCTTGACTGAGATTTCATTTAAAGCCACAGAAAGTACTCTTGAAGTGCAAGGCTACAGTTATTTCCACACATTTAGACCAACAACAGCACACACAATGGGGCCAAAGGTGAAGGCGTTTTGATTTACGTTAGCAACAAACATACCTGCAGGTTGGTTAAACAGGA
>NC_056729.1:1795245486-1795285486 GCF_019279795.1 Protopterus annectens | reverse complement strand
CGCAGATGACTGCAAACTGGGAGCCATTATTGAATCCCCAAATGATGTGGATACTATACAAAAGGGCCTTACAGAAACAGATGCTTGGTGCCAGAGCCATGGGCTCAAGCTCAATGCCAAGAAATGTATAGTTATCCCTTTTGGGAAAAAACGTGTACCCGTGAATTACCACATAGGTGGCAGTACACTAAACACCGAAAGGGTGATAAGAAACTTAGGGACACAGGTGGACAGTGGTCTCACCTTCAATAACCACATCACCACAACAGTCAGGAAATCCTTCTATGTGGCACACCTCATCACCTAGGGCTTTTCATCAAGAAAAAAGGAGGTCATTGTCCCACTGTACTCATCCCTCATTAGACCCATTATAGAATACAACACCCCATTTGGTATGTACCTCTCAAGACATCTGCAACAACTGGAAAGGCTGCACACATACCTCACTAAAAGAATCACAGGCCTAAAGCAGATGCCCTATGCTGACCACCTTAAAAAACTCCAGCTATACTCTGTCGCATATCGTCTACTCTGAGGCGATCTCTGCTTAACATACAAGGCCATGTCAAACCCAGAACTGTTGGACATGCTACACTTAAAGAAATCCCAATCCCTCAGAGCCACATGCTCCAGGGATCTAAACCTTGTCATCACAATAAACAAAACATGCTGGAGGGATAGATTCCTGACCCAGAGACTCCCCAGACTCTGGAATAGACTGCCCATACATGTCAAGAAGAGTGCCTCTTTGGCCCTCTTCAGAAGGAACCTTGATGCTTGGATGGGAGAAAGGAAATTCACTCCAGGGATCACGTCAGTCGCCCTGCTAGACAGGGGTCCAGGAAAGTAAATAGTGTGGGAAGAAATAGCCAGGGAGTTGTTATGGCTAGGCTTGTATAGGCCCCAGGGCCGATAGCCTAGTACCAACCTATGAACCTATGATATCAGCTTTTATGTCACAGAAATATATGACAAAAAGGAGGGGACCTAAGAGATACATTTTGCTGTCTGGAACATATACTTCTAACATTAACAACTGCCAAACAACCAGTTACCGATCCAGTGAATTATGTCACATTGGTCTCATGTGCAGCATCATATACAGTCATAGGTTCATAGGTATTTACTAGGCTAATGACTGCAAGGGCCTCATTAAGCCTAGCCATGCATCCCAAATCTCTGACAAGTTCTGATACCCTTGATAAATGTAAGCAGGGGCCTGGGAGATGATGCTGCTGGCACTATTTGCCATGGTTACACTGTGTGTGTGTCTTTAAATTACTCCCACTCACTATGTTCTGCTCATTGTTCTGTTTTATGAAACTCATTACTATAATTGTTTGTAAATGTTGGCCATCATCCTAACAAAAGTAAGCAAACCAGGTGAGGTCTAACTCCCCACAGAGTATAATGGGAAAATATCAAGTAAGCATTAAAACCATCTTTAAAAATGTACTTTTTTCATACAACACCTGAAAATCTGAAATACCCCCCAAAAATAAAAAGTAATATACTATACAAAAATGTGAAAAAAACAATCTGTTCCATTCACTACAATGAAAGAATAAGTAAATAAATAAATAAACATACAAAACCCCAGATAGGTGTCAGCAACTGACCAGCTTAGCATCTACCATCTAAATCAAAGTTGGAACATGTAAATATATCAATACAAAATATAAAACAATACAAAATAATAAGAAAAAGAATATTTAAAAACAGCTAAACTGAACTCTGGGGAAAATGAGTGCAAAAACAGACATTAAAAATAAAATAGCCTAACATTGCAAAATGCAGTAGTACAACAAACATGCTAATACCCATAAACGTAATGATAAATAGGCACAAAATGTGTCTTTGAAAGTCACTGGAGTATTCGGAAATGGTTGCAGTTTGAGGTGTTGAACAGTTAATTGGTCAGAAGCTGCATTTGCCTGCACAGTTGGTCTGCTGCTTCTTTTTAACTAGTGTACAGAAACAGCTTTTTATTGTCAAGTTTGATTGTCCTTTCTCAGTGGTTGTGCAACCATGGAGTTGGTGTGGGTGTGTATATATATATATATATATATATATATATATATATATATACACCCACTTCTAACAATCGAAATTTCAACACATCGAAGTTGAGATCATCGAGACCAGAACATTGAATTTTGAAATGTTGAAGGTTACAATTGTAACTAAAAAAAAAAATAAAAAGAAAGAAAAAGAAATTTTAACAAATGTATGCAGGGAGGCTTTGCCCCCTGCACCCCCCACAACCCCCATACTTTACTATTCCAACTCCGAGACCGCACTACAGTGGAGTAAAGGGAAATCTCCAGTTTAGCGCTATATGCAGAAGCGCTAAACGGGAGATTTTCCATACCCTATCTAGCACATAGATGGCACATAGACACACACAGTATGCAGGGCACCTTGGTGCCCTGCAAAAACACAAACATTCTCCCACCTACACTTACCTTTTTCTTCCCCTTCAAACCTTCGATGTTTCAAAATTCGATGTTCTGGTCTCAATGATCTGAACTTCGATGTTTTGAAATTTTGATGGTTAGAAGTGGAACTATATTTATATGGATCACCTTCATTTCGTCGACAGTTCATTTCACTGACGCACAACTCAGCAAGCCCAATTCACTGACACTTCATTTCACCGACACTCATTGATGTATGGCCTATTCCCCACTGTAGAGCGACCCTGGAGTTAGAATATATAGTAAGGAGGGGTGTTGAGGGCAAAGCCCCCCACATACAGGGATTCTATAATGGTTTGTTTTGTTGGTAATAGTTATTCATTGCACTTGTAAGAATGCATCTGCATACTGTAAAACATTTATGATATGTGGGGGGCTCCGCCCCCCCCCCTTACTATATATTCTAATTCCAGGGTTGCTCTACAGTGGGGAATAGGCCATAAATAATTTTCGATGAAATGAGTGTCGGTGAAATGAAGTGTCAGTGGATTGGGCCTGCTAACTTGGTTGTCGATGAACTGTTGACGAAATGAAGGTGACCCATATATATATATATATATATATATATATATGTGTGTGTGTGTGTGTGTGTGTGTGTGTGCATGTATGTATGTATCAGTAAGGGGATGTGGAGTTAAAGCCCCCATGTTGCAGTTGCCATCCCACATAAAAGCTGTTTTTTGTGTGTGTTTTAAAATTTTTTTTTTTTGTGAGTACAAATACATGTATGTCTCACTTGTATTTGCAATTGCTACATTTTTAAACAGTGTGCATGGTCAGTAGTTTGCATAGTTGACATGATTTTGTCAACTATGTTAAGAGGGTAAAAAACAGAATATGCAGCCCAAACGGTCTAGCAGATAAAAGTAGTACAGATCCAGTAAAAACCAAAAGTCCAACCATCATACATAACACTGCAGAGCTTTCGAGTCAAGCAACCCTTTTTCAATGCAAAACAACAACACAAGTTACTTCAGTACTTAGACTTTAAACTAATTTTAAACTATAAGCCAGCCTATCAAAAAACAACATAAACAGCTAGCATAACAAGTATTTAATCCTATGAGTACTAAACCCACGGTGGTGGTGTTGCAGTAGCGTTGTCACCTCACAGTAAGACGCTGTCCGGTTCGATTCTCAGCTAAAGCATCTTCTGCGTGGAGACATGCGTGAATGGGTGTACCTTCGTTGAAAGTCATGCGTCAGGGCTGATAACTCGGCATGTGAAAATCAACTACCAATCATTAGCGATCCGGAGTTCCGCTGTGGTGACCCCTAATCGGGAAAAGCCAAAAGAAATAAGTACTAGAAAATATTTCACTGGAAAAACATAAATATATATATATATATATATATATATATATATATATATATATATATATATATATATACATATACATACACTCCTAAAAATAAAACAATCCTAAAAACAGAACAAATAGGTATATATATATATATATGGGTCTCCTACAGAAGACAGACAGCTCACAACACTGACACCCACATCGCCGACACCAAAAGCCTGACACACAAAATGCCAGCAATGGGGAAATGGCAAGTCTCCATAGTGCAGAATGGAGAGTCGATTATGGTATATTAAAGTTATGGGGATTGTGGACGGGGGGGGCAGAGCACTGTTGTCGGTATTTCGTGTGTCGGGCTTTTGGTGTTGGTGATGTGGGTGTCAGTTGTGAGCTGTCGGTCTTCTGTAGGGGATCCATATATATATATATATATATCTATATATATCTATATCTATATATATATATATATATATATATATATATATATATATATATATATTCATATTCTACAAGCAATCCCAAATTAAAGTCTAAAACCTAACCTATAATTAGAATACTAAATATGAGATTGTTTGAGTTTCAAAATGGGTTTTATACTGTTCATCTTATTCAAGTCAGGCATCTTATCAGTCCTAAAATAATTTATCCATCTGTATTCTACAACTTCAGTTTTCATGACATCTCCCCCTCTGTAATCAAAGTATGTTTCTGTAGGTCTCTAAATTTAAATACATGTTCATTGCCACATTGAAGAATGTGTTTATAGAGGACATTTGTGTCAGACCCCCTATGAATATCTGAAAGATGTGATGCTAACCTATCTTTAAGCTTTTGATTAGTCTTACCTATATAGAAACATATACATTTTGTGCAGTTAGCGAGATATGCCACATTATCAGTATTACAGGTAGCAAAAGTGTTAAACAAGAACTTCTCATTAGTAATTGGATGCACAAAGTCTACATCAAGGCTAATGTGCTTACAATAAATGCAGTTAAGGCCTGCAAGCATCTGTCTTTTTTTTTAAATCTATTGTGTTGCTTTTTAGGCCTCGTATCTTTATAACATAGAAGCGGTTTCAAAATTTTCTCTCATAAATGAATTGGGGTCTTTCTTCTATCATAGGTTCATAGGTTCATGCAAGGCTATCTGCCCTAGGGCATTTATAAGCCTAGCCAGAGTGTGTTTGGCTTTCGCTACCCATTTTAAATTAATTTTGCTATGCCCTTTTTTGAGGTTAGTATACTGTGCCTCTGTCTAACAGTGACACAGAAGTGATACCCGGGGTAAACCTACGATCCCCCATCCACTCATCAAGATTCCTCTTGAAGAGAGTCAATGAGGGACTCTGCCTAACCTGGACTGGGATTTTATTCCAGAGTGAAGGGAGCCTCTGTGTTATGAATCTGTCCCTCCAGCATGTCCTATTTATTTCAGTGCTGAGGTTCAAGTCTCGGCGCATAGCTCGATGGGATTTGGATTTTCTGAGGTGCAGCATGTCCATTAATTGCGGGTTGGACATGGCTTTATACGTCAGGCACAGATCGCCTCTGAGCAGGTGGTATGCCACTGAGTAGAGCTGGAGTTTCTTTAACCGGGCAGCATATGGCATCTGTTTGAGCCCTTTGATCCTCTTGGTGAGGTACTTTTGGGGTCTTTCCAGTTGCTGCAGGTGTCTGGTAAGGTACATCCCAAAGGGCATTGTACTCAATTATGGGCCTGATGATGGATGAGTAAAGAGGCACGATGACCTCCCTGATCTAGATGTGAATCCCTTCATGATTAGGTGGGCTATATAAAATGTTTTTCTAACCACTTTGGCCACGTGGTTGTCAAATGAGAGATATCTATCAACTTGGGTCCCCAGGTCCCTAATTACTTCTTCTGTACTTAATGGATTACCACCTATGTGGTAATTTGTGGGCACTGTTTTTGCCAAAGGGGATGACTATACACTTTTTGGCATTTAGCTTGAGGTCATGGCTCTGGCACCAGTTGTCTGTTTCTATGAGGCCCTTTTGGAGGATGCTTGTGTCGGCTGGAGAGTCGATTATGGTGCCCAGTTTGCAGTCATCTGTGAACTTGGTCAGCCACAGTCCTTCCGTGTTGGCCTGTACCTCCGAGAAATATATACCGAACAAGAGAGGTCCCAGGACTGAGCCTTGTGGGACACCACTTGTAACTGGTTTGAAGTCTGACATGGCTCCAGCAATTCTAACCATGTGGGTTCTGTCCTTGAGCCAGTTTGCAATCCATCTAGTGACATAGGGGTTTATATTTAAGCTGGTGAGCTTATCTATAATGCCCGAGTGGGGTACTGTATCGAAGGCTTTTGCGAGGTCCAGGTAGGCTGTGTGGACCACCTTCCCCTCGTCAATGGCCTTGGTGACTGTTTCAAAGAAATCAACCAGGTTTAAGAGGCAGGATCTGCCCTTAACAAAGCCGAACTGGGTAGGATCCAGTGTCTGTAGGTCCCCAATATCTTTATTTATGAGGTCCATGATGATCCTTTAGATAGGATTGTTATCAAATAATTCTAAATACTTTCTTGCAGAACTCTTTACTTAATGTTTTATTGGAATACATACACAAAGCAAAGGTAAAATGTTTTTATTTTACATAATATTTTATTGGAATACATATACAAAACAAAGGTCTTTATTTTGCATAGGCATATGCATAAATCTATGTATATCTACATGTATGTATGTGTGTATGTATATATATATATATATATATATATATATGTGTGTGTGTGTGTGTGTGTGTGTGTGTGTGTGTGTGTGTGTGTGTGTGTGTATGTGTGTTTGTATGTACATATGTGTTTTTATATATATATATATATATATATATATATATATATATATATATATATATATTTTTTTTTTTTTTCTTCTTCTTTCATACCATATGTTTACTATAACCGGGGTGCAGTTAACTTCATTATATATTCATTTGGGATACAAAAGTCATGCTATCTTACTATTAATTCATGATTTCCAAAGTAAAGCATTCATGTGTGGTAGTGGTGGGGTAACACTTTAGAGTTTACTGTTTAGTCTATTATGATTACACTGTACGGAATCCCCACAACAACAATGCCCTTAGGAGATGGTTTACTTAAGATAGTTTTGTTTCCTCTTGACATTTTTGAAAGGTGTTCATATCATGATTAATATATATGTCTTTACTTAAAATCTGCATTTCTTAGTGTAATCTGTCAACATTCAGTGCTTTACATTAACAAAAATTTTCTAATTTTAATTCTTAACTTAATTTAGTTTAAGGGATGTAAATTATTGATTTATGGGGAAAATCTCACTTTCTGATGTACTGCATGGGCATACACATGCGCAGTACATTAGAACTGCCGCAGAATACCAGACAGCTGTGGAAGGGCAGCAAGGAGGCATTATACAATGCCATTATTTAAGAAAAATAGTTATTTTTTTTCTTAAATAACGTCATTGTATAATAGCAATAACCCACTTCTGGGTGTGGGTAATGCTGGATTTACTCACGGTTGACTTTGTTTTAGAGAAGGGCTGTTCATGTTTTTTTTTTTTTTTTTTCACTGTGGAGGCTGCTCATGCACTTTTTATGCTTCTTTAGAATGGAGAAAACTTAGTTGTTTGAAATTCCTGCAAAAAATGCCTTTTCTAAGCCTCTCTGACTGTTTCTTCACATGCATGAGCATCTACAGGGCACTAGCAGCAAGCTAGAGAAGCTGGAAGCAAGAATACAGTGAGCGATGACATCACACAACCTTTGAACTCATGCATGACTCAGAAACCAGGAAGTAAAGCTGAAAATGAAACTAGAAGAAAAAGTAACTGTTTTTTTTTTTTGGTTCTTTTTTTTCATCTTTTATGCATCTAAAGGTATGGAATCACTTTAAATATGTATTTTTAACAAGCTAGGACTTTAATGGAGTGATTATTTTACTAGTTTAATGAGGAAAACTACATTTTAATGCTACTGTATGTCTGTTGCTTTGAAACACTGAAGTCTGACAGGATACCATTCTTTGCTTTGATAGCCTGCCCTAAATGATAATATATTAATATTTGACTACTTAAATAACCAATTTCTTTAATATTCTGAATGCAAAGATATATATATATATATATATATATATATATAGGTTCATAGGTTCGTACTAGGCTATCTGCCCTAGGGCATTTATAAGCCTAGCCAGAGTATATGTGGCTTACACCACCCCTTAGGATGAGAATACTACGCCCTTTTAGGGTTTAGTTTACTATGCCTCTGTCTAGTAGTGACACAGAGATGACCCCCGGGGTAAACCTACGATCTCCCATCCACTCGTCGAGATTTCTCTTGAATAGAGTCAGTGAGGGGCTCTGCCTAACATGGACTGGGATTCTGTTCCAGAGTGTAGGGAGCCTCTGGGTTATGAATCTGTCCCTCCAGCACGTCCTATTTATTTCTGTGTTGAGGTTTAAGTCACTTGTTCTCGTGGCTCTGATGGATTTGGATTTTCTGAGGTGGAGCATGTCCATTAATTTAGGATTGGACATGGCCTTGTACGTCAGGCACAGATCACCTCTGAGTAGGTGGTAGGCGACTGAATAGAGCTGGAGTTTTTTCAGTCGGGCAGCATATGACATATGTTTAAGACCCTTTATCCTCTTGGTGAGGAACTTTTGGGGTCTTTCCAACTGCTGCAGGTGTCGGGTGAGATACATCCCAAATGGGGCATTGTACTCAATCATTGGCCTGATAAGAGAAGAGTACAGAGGCACAATGACCTCTCTTGATCTAGATGTGAAACCCTTCATGATAAGGTGGGCAATATAGAAGGTCTTCCTAACCACTTTGGCAATGTGAGTGTCAAATGAGAGGTTACTGTCAACCTGGGTCCCTAGGTCCCTGATTACCTCTTCCGTACTTAATGGATTACCGCCTATGTGGTAATTTGTCGGTACCTTGTTATTCCCAAGGGGTATGACTATACATTTTTTGGTGTTTAGCTTAAGGCCATGGCTCTGGCACCAATTATCCGTTTCTATGAGGCCTCTCTGAAGGATGTTTGTGTCCACTGGAGTATCAATTATGGCGCCCAGTTTGCAGTCATCTGCGAACTTTGTCAGCCACAATCCTCCTATGTTTGCCTGTACCTCGGAAAAATAAATGCCGAACAAGAGGGTTCCCAGGACTGAGCCCTGTGGGACACCGCTTGTGACTAGCTTAGAGTCTGACATAGCTCCAGCAACTCTGACCCTGTGGGTTCTGTCCTTGAGCCAGTTTGCAACCCATCTTGTGACATATGGGTTTACATTTAAGCTGGTGAGTTTGTCTATGATGCCCGAGTGGGGTATTGTGTCAAAGGCTTTTGCAAGGTCAAGGTAGGCTGTGTGAACTGCCTTACCCTCATCAATGGCCTTAGTGACTGTTTCAAAAAAGTCAACCAAGTTCAAAAGGCAGGATCTGCCCTTGACAAAGCCAAATTGGGTAGGATCCAATGTCTGTAGGTCCCCAATGTCTTTGTTTATGAGTTCCATAATGATCCTCTCCATAGCTTTGCAGACCAGGCTCATCAAGCTTATGGGGCGGTAATTTCCAGGGTCCGTAGAAGCACTGCCTTTGTGAAGTGGGACCACTGTTGCCGTACGCCACTCTTTGGGTACGTATCCTGTGGTAAGGCTAAGATTAAACAGCAGCCTTATATGTGGGTTTAGTTCCTCTTGGAGTTCATGTAGCACACAGCCCGGGACACCATCCGGTCCCATTGATGCTGTGTTTTTAGCTTTAGAGAGGGCAGCTCTCACCTGGGCATCTGAGATGTTAGGGAGGCTACACTCTGCTGGGATAGTTATTTCTCATTTTGGGGAGGGAGGAGAAATTTGCACTGAACCTGTCTGCCAGAATGTTGGCAATGTCAGTGGGTTCAGTGTATTTTGTGCCATTTTGGACTAACTCTGAGCATATCTGGGAGTTTCCACCCAGGTTTCTAACATAGCTAAAGAAGGCCTTGTGATTGTCTTTTGTGTCATTTGCGATTTTTCTCTCAAAGTTGGCCTTGGATGATTTTATGAGTGATCGTAGTTTTTTGCTAGTACTGATCAGAGATGCCTTCCCTTTTAGGGATTTTGCTCTGTCATGTAGTAGCTTCCTCCTTCTGTTGTAAAGTTTGTTTATGGAAGGGGTCCACCAGACCGGTCGCCTGCCTTTGGGGGAATGGGTCTTGGTTTTATTTGGGATTGCATGATCCATGCATTCTTGAAGGTGCCCATAGAAGGCATTTGCAAAGGATTCAGCAGTGTGGGTTGTGGTTTCCACTGGCCCAGGGGCCTTGAAAGATACCACTTCAGTCTTAAGAAGTGTGAAGTTTGCTTTTGAGAAGTTCTTCACTCTGGTCTTTTGTGCAGGGGGTGGGGGCGGGATGTGGATTTCCAGTGAGATTAATTTATGGTCTGATTTTACCAAAGAGGGATGTACTTCCGGTGTGGAGCATTTTGTCCCCATGTTTGTGATGATCAGGTCTAGTATTTTGTCTCCTCTTGTGGGAATGGTGACTAGTTGTTCCATTGCATTTGAGTTTATGAATTCTAAGAACCTTTGGGCTAGGGTGTTGGGGCTTGAGTAATGTTCCCAGTCTATGTTTGGGTAGTTGAAGTCTCCCAAAATGATGGTATTTGGAGAGACATTCATACTCCCCAGTGTCTTCAGGAAGGCTGTGTGGGGTTCCTGAGTTTGAGAGGGTGGTCTGTAGCATGCTATAAACTGTAAGGCAGTTTTGCCTATGGTTAGTTGCACCTGGATAGTCTCCGATGCTTAGGCGTTGCCACTAACCTGGAGGTGTGGGTATCTTTGATGAAAATGGATACTCCCCTCCTTTTGTGGTTCTGTCCAAGTTTTGGGGCGAAAAGCATGATATGAGGTAAAACCTGATAGTGCTGGGGTGCTCTCAGGAGCCTTGAACCAGGTTTCAGTCACTGCACAGACATCGATGTTCTCCATACTGAGGAGGGCTTCGAGGGCATGCATCTTGAGGTTTAGACTTCTGGCATTGAGCAGCATTACCCTTAGTTTTTTTCCACTTGTGTTTTCTAGGGAGGTAGGTTTGTCATTTGAGCCTTGCCTAAAAAAGGCACTATGGGGGTGGCAAGAGCCTTGGCCAATATCCGGAAGCCCAGGGGTGACAGGTGCAAACCATCCCTTGCGAAGCAGCGTGGCTTGTCAAGCATGTCATCCCAAGCAGACAGACACTGGATCCCCTTAGAATGACACCAGTAATTAAGCCAATTGTTAAAACTGATCTATATAGGATTGGATATATATATAGGATTGAGTCTCTTTTTCCTTCTGCTGCTTTCATTCTTAAGCAACTTTAATCTATATTAGGTATTCTCATTGATGCAGATTTAAAGCAATATAATCAGACTCAGTTACAATGATAGTTATGATACTATGATTCAAATCTTTGTATGACCACATACACTGTAGGAATGGATTGTTAAAATGTTCTAGGTCACTCTATTCTGTTCAGTTAGTATTAATAGACTAACATATGGTCCTCCCCCCTTTTATTTTTTCTTTATTGCTATAGTTATAAACACAAAAGACTGTAATACAGGTATAAAATATATAGGTATTAGAAGCTTATGCCGATAAAGCAACTAGGTTAATTGGTGTAACTGACACCTTATTTTCCAGTACCTAGTAGTGGTTTACACAATATTACATACGGATCCACTGTGATTGCCTGATGGACTTTTTATGCTCATATTTGTTTGAGTTACCTTAGAAATGCTTTACTGTTTGTGTACATTTAAAGCAGAAGCTATTTATGTATGCTTTTGGTGTGTGAGATGGTGTTAAATGGTGGTTTAGTTAATTTATTAACTAAACCTGGAACTTTAGGTTCCATGTATGTATCTTTTCTTAGTTACTGGTTTCAGAATTTGTTTCTAAAGATTTTTGACTCATCCATGATACATAACTTCATGAATTACTTCAAGTCATTATACTTGGAAGGTATTATTGATGCTCTAAATATAACTTTAACAAATGATGATATATAAATGCTTATCCTTAAATATCAATGGCTTACATAACAATGTCAAAAGAGCTGGTTTAATTAAATTCATTAAAATGCACAGAGCTCAGATAATCTTCTTGCAGGAAACCCACTTGCTGAAGAAGGATTTACAAAAATTATCATTTAATGGTTTTACAGTTCTCATGGATTCCTACTTTAGAGCCAAAAGGAGAGGTACTCTTATACTATGGAATAATACTTATGCACTACCTAAAAGTTTAAACACCTTTTCAGATAAAGACGGAATGTTAAGCTTAGTAGTGCTAGAAGTTAATAAGAAATGCTTCACACTGATAAACTCATACTGGATTCCTGGTCTAGGAAGTAAATATGTGAAGAAATACTTGGATCTCATTACTTTACATGCAAAAGGAGAAATTATTCTGGCGGGAGATTTCAATTGCTTGTTATCAGATGAAGACACCTCTAAAAATAGTAAGGTTAAACTAACGACACAAGCTAAAAAGGTAAACAGTTTTATAGCCTCAATGAATTTTAGAGACATACATAATTTAAGAGTTCAAAATTCACTTCAGTACACTCATTATTCTTTCCAATTTGGCACACAAACTAATATTGATAAGATTTTTGTGTTTAACACTCTTTACTCTAAAATAAGTGATGTTGCAATACAGTCATGTCCACTCTCTGACCACAATGACTTTTTGATCAGCTTGACTATGAAAAAAGATGATATGATAATTTTTCAAAGAATCCCAGCCTATGTTACTAAGTTAAAAGGTTTTAAGGAGTGGTTATTAAAAGAAATAAATGCATTTTTGGAAGACAACAATAATGGTGAAGTAACAGATATCATACTCTGGGATGCATTAAAAGTTTACATCTTTAGTGGAGCTAAAGCTTGGTATTTTCAAAGGAGAAAGGAATGGGACAAGGAACTTTCTGATTTATAAGCCAAAATAGATAAGTTGAAGCTAAATTTAAAATCAAATGATAAAGCAGTACTTACTGAAATTTCTAAGCTAAACCACAAATATTTAGAAATATTGAATCATAAGGTTGCTATAAGCTTAGAAAAGATTAAACTACAGTCCTATTCAGTAAACCCCAGACGTTTACATAAACTAGCTATCAGATCCAAACAAATTAATAAACAAGATCACATTAATGAAATTAAATACAAGAATAATAACACAGTAAAAAGAACAACTGATTTAGGAGGTATATTAGAAGCCTTTATGAATCATTATCGGTCAATCAATGACATGCAATCACCACTAGATTCAGACGATGTAATAGATACATTTCTACAAGAAAATATCAAGACTAAACTATCAAAACAACAAAATAGTACCCTAAATAAATAACCTTAGCAGAAGTGAAAGAACAAGTTAAAAATCTGAAGGATAATAAAGCCCCAGGGTTAGAAGGGATAATCCCAGAAATATATAAAATTCTTCTAGAGCACACAATAAAGTTATTATTAAACACATTCTCCATGGTTAAACAAGACATAAGTTTCCCTCCCTTGTGGAAGTACTCAATAATTTCCCCCATTCTGAAACAAGATAAGGACCCCCATCTATGAGCATCCTATAGACCCATATAATTGCTAAATATTGATTATAAAATTTTCATGTCTATCCTGGCCAAAAGACTAAAGAATATATTACCCAGTCTAATACACTTTGATCAAACTGGCTTCATCTTACATAGAAAGTACATGACAATATTCTCTAATAGACATTGCAAACAAAACCAAGCAACTATTAACTATTATTAGTCCAGATATTGATAAGGTGTTCGATTCCCTTAGTTGGTCATACTTACAAAAAATCTTTAAAGAATTTAACTTTACTTCAAATTTCACTAAACTGTTATTAAATATTTATAGTGATTCTAAAGCATTTGCTAAGATTGGTTCATGTCTATCATCCCCAGTAAAATTCATAAGGGAACTAGAAAAGGTTGCCCTCTCTCCCCATTATTTTTCGCTTTATCAGTGGAACCTTTTGCTTCATTTATTAGAAATAACCCAAATATCAAATTATTTCAAGTTAATGAGGGATAGTGTCCAAAAGTTCAACTTTTTGCTGATGATATTCTACTAACATCCAGTGACACAGATGGCTCTTTACAACATATCATGAATGCCATAACTCTATTTGGAAAAATCTCAGGGCTCAATTTTAATCAAAATAAAACCAAAACACTTTTAATCAATAAGAAAATAAATAGCAATTTGCAAAAATACAGTATGTTCAACTGGAAAAATGATAAGATAGATTATCTAGGAATAAGTATTAAGAATAAATGGAATGAGGCTGTTAAATTTAACTTCACTAAACTGGTAGCTATAATCAGTGACTTGACTAAAAAGTGGAACAAAATGTTTTTCACCATGGAAGGCAGACTTACATTAATAAAAATGATTATTTTGCCCAAGATTTTATTTTATATACAATCATTGATTTTACCTCCTCCTAAGAAATTCTTTAAACAAATAGATTCCCTATTACTAACTTTTCTATGGTTCCCAAAGAAACCAAGAATAGCCTATAAATGGCACATTAGAGGTTCATAGGTAGGTACTAGGCTATTGGCCCTAGGGCCTATATAAGCCTAGCCAAAGGTACCCTGGCTTTCGCTACCCAAGAAAATTATTTTCCTGTGCCACTGTTGAGCAGAGCCACAGAAGCAATCCCTGGGGTGAATTTCCTATCTCCCATCCAATCATCAAGATTTTTCTTGAACAGTGCTAATGAGGAGCTTTGTTTGATATAGATAGGTAGTTTGTTCCAGAGTATGGGAAGTCTCTGGGACAGGAATCTATCCCTCCAGCATGTTCTGTTTATTGTGGTGATGAGGTTTAGGTCCCTAGAGCGTGTAGCTCATAGGGATTGGTATTTATTTAAGTGGAGCATGTCTAAAAGCTCTGGGTTTGACATAGCTTTGTGTGTTAGGCAGAGATCGCCTCTGAGTAGGTGATATGCAATGGAGTAAAGCTGCAGTTTTTTGAGACGGTCTGCATAGGGCATCTCTTTGAGGCCGGTAATCTTCTTTGTGAGGTATTTCTGTGGCCTTTCCAGTTGTTGTAGATGTCTTGTGAGGTACATACCAAAAGGGGCATTGCACTCTATAATGGGTCTAATGAGTGATGAGTAGAGGGGAACAATGACCTCTTTTTTCCTGGATGAGAAACCTTTTGTGATGAGGTGTGTCACATAAAAGGATTTCCTGACTACTGTGGTGATGTGATTATCAAAGGAGAGACTACTGTCCAACTGTGTCCCAAGGTCTCTTATCACACTTTCGGTGTTAAGTAGACTACCACCTATGTGGTAGTTCATGGGTACTGAGTTTTTACCAAAAGGAATGACAATGCAGTTTTTGGCATTGAGCTTGAGGCCATGGCTTTGACACCAGGCATCTGTCTCCCTGGGATAGTAATGGGATTGGCTTTCCCAATATAGAATTATATTCCAAATCTGTTATTATTATTAACATGATACTACACTGGATTTCATCCATATACACCTCTAGCTAGAAACAACTGCATGAAATACATATAACTTCCTCTGAAAACTCAGAAACCCAGTTTAAGGAAACCTTTGAAATTAACAAAATATTTTGGATACTCCGTGAATATTGCTTATATATTAAGAAATTTAGCCACTTCTCACATGGTATAAACCAAATATTTTATATTTTCAAAAATATAATCGACAACAATTATAGTCTAAAGAACACCTTTTTCATTACATTTCCCATAGCTTATACACCAGATTGCCTAGATACCTTCAATATCAATAAGATGCGGAATCTTAAAGAGAATAATCTAAAGTTTTGGCACCAGTTTATAGACAATAAGAACATCCAACCAATGAACTTTCTCTTAGCTAGAAATAATGTCTGTCAAGATAATTGGCTCTGTATTCAATCTTTAAGACAGTTTGTTGAAAATAAAGTGAGTGTGTCAATAAATCTGGAAACTAATATTATACCAAGATTGATACAACTATTCATATGGTGTAGTTTGATGAACATTGCACATAAATTAAGCATATCATTTGTATATAAAATCCTACAAGAAGACTTGATTACTTTTGACCAAGCTTTTTGGAATTACTCCATAAAGATTAATGGTAAACTTTTATCTAACGATAATAAGAAACAGTTATTAAATTCAATAAAAAACACTTCATCATCTTTATATTGGAAACTATTAACCTGGAGATTTATTCATAGAAGCTTTTACACTCCACACAGAATTGACCTTATAACCAAGAGTAATGAAAGCAAATGCTGGAGGTGGGGGATATTCTTGAAGCCAACTGGGTTCATATGTTCATCGAATGTCGAACTCTCACACAATACTGGAGTGATTTTAGACATTTTGCAAAAACCCTGTGGTCTGATAACTGTCAAATTACTAGCTCTTTGATATTATTCAATGTCCCTACCCCAAGTGTAATTCCTAGACATCAGTTACCTGTTCTTTGGTTAATTCTAGCTATTGCTCAAAAAATAATTACATTGAACTGGAAAAATAAGCAATATCTTATGTTTACTGAGTTTATTTCAATAGCAAAATCTGTATGTAAAAAAGAAATGCAAACTATTTATCAGAGATCATCAAATGTAACACACAAAAGACTAGCTTGCCAAAAATTGGAGAGATTGTTAGATAAACATTGATTACCTTTCTTGGATAAAACAAATGTTTATCATGGATGTTTGTATATAGTGTAAATAGTTATGTTTTATATTGTTTATTTTTAATACTTTATGTCCATGTTTATTAACAACATTTAATAAAAATGTTTTTGTAAGTTCTAGGAGTGAATAATCTGATTCTGAGGATCATGTATATAAACCCAGGAAAAATATTCAACTAGGGAAAGAGTCAGACAAGAAAATGAAAATTTAAAATGATTTCCCCTTAACTTAAAAAGAAGGAAAAGCAACAACTTTAGAGTACTTTCAGTAAATGTGAACAGTATTATTAACACTGTAAGAAGGATAGGGATACTAGAATGGTGTGCTAAATGATGGTGAATGTAATTCTGTTAGAGGATGTAAGATTCCTGACAACTGAAAAAAGACTGCAAACAGAAAAAATGTTGGAGTGGAACTATAATACGGAACTTAGGAAGTGAACATTGTGAACATTGTTCTGGAGTGACTGCATTGTGTAACAAATCAATGAAAATACTGATGTAACACTGATGGGATGGTTACCTGTTGTGCATTTGTTTGAGGGGTAAGGAACATGTTTATAGAATTATAGCATTATATGCATATATAACTAGCAAAGAAAGAGAGAGTTGGTTTAATTAGACACTAGACTTTATGGTGGTTAACATGAAAATTATAAATGTAGGTGACTTTAATTGTGATTTAAGAAGAAAATATAAAAAGAAAGGAAAATATGCAAAAACATTCAGGAAGTTTGACTGTGTGGAACAATATTCAATGGACTTAGAGAAGGGGCAGACTTGGGTCTGAAATTGATTATTTTATATTATCAGAAGGTTTGGGGGCATCAGTGTTATATAATACTGTGGACATTGTGGTGAAAGGAGGTATTGCCAGTACAGTTAGCTGGAATTTGTAAATAATTATACGTCATTTGTGAATATCAAATTGATTTATACAAGAGGCTTGTATTACAAATGTATTAGAACTGTGGATCATACAAGATGCTGGTGTTACAAATGTATTAGAACTGTATATCATGTGTATATCAAACTGATTTGTACAGATATTTGTGTTGAAAAGGTATTTGTAAAGTACTTGTGTCTGAAATGTATGCACAGTGTGCCTTACTGGAGAGAACAGAAATGTACATGCACTGTTGTAACTGTTTAAAAGTATATGTTTTAACAGAGCAAACTGATGGGTTAACCACTGTCCAGAAACTTTAGAAAAATATCTGAAATTAAATCACTTTATAGGCTAGGTCATAAATATGCTATCTCACAGGTTTTAAGACAGCCAGAGACACAAAGTCAGTACTAGGAAGCTTTCTGTATTGTCTTTGGGGTGAACTAATTACTAGTCTTGAAGTGTGGAGGAATGCAATTGTTTAATGACTTCCAGTACCTGCCAATGATATGAGCAAAAACCCTTGTGTGTGTGTTTTTTACAGGGAGGTGCTAAGTCTTGGCACCTTCCAGCAGTGGGGGTTTTGCATGGGAAGTAGAAGTCAGATGACAAGAAGTGATGTCATTCTGCAAACTATCCCAGCAGTAATATTTTAGATATTATTTTCAGAAGTCTCTTAGAGAGACAGAGCATTCTGTTTTCTGTCTTGGTCCTGACAACAACAAGAAGGACCACTCACCAGATCATCTGCCTTGCTCTATTACATAAGTTATTAGGGTACAGTAACCCTCCTAGATACAGTCAGGAATATAGTGAAGCTTAGTTTAGGTATTATTTTCTTTATTTGTCTGAGCCTGTCCTGCAAAGTTATTTTAAATATTTCCTGTGGTTTTGAACTCTGATGTCACTGTGAATATATACTTATGTGAAGATTGGGTGAAGATAGATGAAGGCTGCCAGCCTAGCCAGATAGAATTTTGGAGATAATTCTGTCATCTGCAGATATTAATGTAAACCACAGGCTTGTGTCGTAAATGATAAAAATAGTGTTACAAGTGGAACTGAAAAAAATGTAACAGTGCACTCTACTGACAAAGTAAAGCATGTTGTGACCCTTTGATCTAAACATGGCTCCGGGTGGTCTAGATGAAAGAATTCTTGCTATTGTTTTAAAGCCAGAGTTAATGGCCAGAATTTGCATGCATAAATGTCCTTTATTGCTTTGGTTTCTGCCCAGAGGTGAAGAATGTAAATGTAGTTTCTGTTAGCCTGGGAACCCAGAGAAGTGTAAAGAATGATGTAATGTGAACCAGGAATGTGATTTTAAAAAGAGAGAAAATCAGAGAGCATTAAGCATTTTTGTCACCATCCAACTCACCAGCACTGTCTTGCTCTATATGTAAGTTTATCTTAGATTTGTGTTTTCTCTTAGAAATCTCTAGAAACTACAACGTTTAGACTAAGTGTTTTTCTGTGATGTCAGAACTGTACTACTGAATTATTTTAAGTATTTCTCTGTGATCTCAGAACTCTTGGCTAGCACTATGTAGTAAAAAATATTGTCTTGTGTTTTGATTATTTATTATTAAATATTTTAAAACCCTTTCAACTGTGGCTGTTTTTGTAGAGATAATTTAAGCTCTTTGGAGTACTTGCATGCCTTTGGTAAAATTGCACAAAGCCACTCCAATAGCTTTAGCCCTGGGCTCTACCACCAATTGGATAATAATATTGCACAGTAATAATTGGACACTCTTTTTAGGGCATTTGAGTAGCTGATAAATATTAATGGGTGGTGGCAGCTGGTTCTACTGTATAGTCTGGGAAAAAGGAGCACAGCTGGAGAACCTGTGCCAGCCTTTCCCAGGAGTGTCTGTGTGGTTGTATAAACTCTTCTCAAAGTGTGTGTGTGTGTGTGTGTGTGTGTGTGTGTGTGTGTGTGTGTGTGTGTGTGTTTGTGTGTGTGAGAGCTCCCTGGGCAGGGACACAAAGCTCTGGTTGGACAGAGAGGGTGCTGGAGGTTTTAGCTTGCCCACTAGGCTGAGATCTGGACCCTATAGCTGTGCCAGTGGGGAGTCTTATTGGGGACCTGGAGAGCAAGGGAGTGACCAGCCCTGGACTGCCTGTGATCTATCTGTGCTCTTAAGGGAAATTGCACTTTACTGTGTGTATTTGTTATCCTTTCCTCCTATATGAGACACCCCTCACTGGTGTTAGTGGTGAGGATTGAGGCTTCTTGATTGCTGGGCCAGGGCAAGGGCATCACAACTTAGTATTTTTGTCTTCTTTTATTATTTATTAGTAAATATATTTAAAGTTTTCACTGTGGCTGATCTTTGTAGATATATTTAAGTTTTGAGAATATTTGCATATTTATTTGGTGACACTGTGTTGGCCACTCCTTATAGCATTGCTCTTGGTCAAACTACTATTTGTATTAATATTAATTTCACTCCGTATATTGGGCAGCCTTGGAACAGCCTTAAGATAGCTGCGAGGAGTTTTGGTGGCAGTGGTAGCTACCTTATAGTCTGGGAAGAAGGAGGCATCGCTAGTAAACCTGTGCCAGCCTTTCTCAGGTGTGTGTGTGTGTGTGTGTGTGTGTGTGTGTGTGTGTGTGTGTGTGTGTGTGTGTGTGTGTGTGTGTGTGTATGTGTGTGTCAGCTACTTGGGTAGGGACACTAAGCACTGGTTGGACAGGCAGATTGTTGGAGGACTTGGCTTGGAACCCTGGCTAAGGACTCAACTCAATAGCTATGCCAGTGGAGTCTTATTGGGGATCTGGGGAAAGAGGGAGACACTATCACTGGACTGACTTTGGTCTCTGTGTGCTCTTAAGGGAAATTGCACTTAATGCAGAGAGCTGCATCTGGAAATACTATGTGTTTACCTGCTATCCTCCCAGTGAATGTTCCCACAAATACCAGTGGTGAGGCCTGAGGCTCCTTGATTACTGGTCCAATGGTGGGTCATCACAGAGCTTTTCACAGTGGGCCTCCACTGAAAATGGGCTCCTACCCTGTTGGATTTTTTTGGTAATCAAATGTCAATAAATACATTTTAGCAATATGAATGAAAGTGATGGAAGAAATGGAGTATATTAAAATAGGAAAGGAAATAAAATTAATAAATGAGAACTTATAGGATGAAACTAGAAAATGAGAAGTATTATAGTTAAGGAAAGCTCATATGATCATGAAAGAGTTTTATAAAAACTGATCTAAATGGTGGATTGAATTTAAAAAGAAGTGTAAAAAGTATTTTTCAATGACAGGATGATATAAGAAAGGAAGAAAAAGTGAAATATGTGAAACGGCATAAAAATATATTAGAAAATTTGAAGACTGATACAAGAGTGTATTATATAGAGAAAATAAATAAATAAAAGAAGTTGAGAAAATAAGGCATTAATGTTTAGGCATAAATATTATTTACAAGAGAGAATGGAGGAAATATCTGTCTAATTGGGTAAAATAGTTAAGGAAAATATTAGTATAATGACAGAAATGAAAAAAATAATTTAAAAGGAGAGGTAAAAAGAACACAAGAGCAAACTGTGAGTATTGCAGTACAGTTTGTCAAAAATGTGTACAAGAGTAAAAAGGAGGAAAATAAGAGACAGAGAATAGAAAGTAAAAAAAAATCAAAAATGAGTTAAGGAAGAATATGAAAAAGAAATAACTATCAGTGAAATGGATAAGTACTTAGGAAACTAAATGTTGATTCAGTATCACGCTCAGATGGTATAAGGTATGGAATGTACATTAAATTATCAGATTAGCAAAGAGAGTGTTTTCTAAATGTACTGAATGAATGGTTGAAGGAACAGTTTGTTTATGAAGAGTTATGTAGTGGGATTTTAAAATTTATATAGAAGAAAAATGAGAAGAATGAAATAAAATAATGGAGATCCATCACACAAAATAATACACGTTATATTTTTTATGAGAATAATACAGAAGAGAATAGAAGAAAGGAGGAGGGCTATTATGGAAGAAAGTCTATATGGGATAAAAGGGTAGGGATGTCAAGAATTGTTATTGATTGTGAGAGAAATTGTGGTTGAAATTATAGGTATAATGGATGATGTGAAACATGGTAAGTGATATTAGTAAGGCATTTGATACAATAAAACATGATGCTTTGTGGGATGCTATGGAGAAGTATGGAACAGGTAATAGAATTAGAGAAGTGTGTATATCAGCATATTAAAATAATATAGTGAGATTTTTAGTGAATGGTTGGCTGAATAAAGAAATATGTGTGAAGTGTGGTATAAGACAAGAATGTGGAATACTATTTGCACTGGTAATGAATGTGCTTGTGAGTGAAGTAGCTTATAAAATGAAAGATGTTAGATATGAAATGCAAAAGAATTTGGTGATTCAAGTAGTTTTGACATATGCAGATGATATAGTCATAGTTGTTAAGAACAAAATAGGGATGAAGGAAGTGTTGGTTTGTCTGAATGGATGTTTAAAGGAAATGAGAATGACCTTGAATAAAGATAAAAGTCTGGGTGATGTAGTGAAAATTAAGGGGGTGTAGTTTTCAGTGAATGAGGTGTCTTTGCTGGGGATTTAATTTAGGAAAAATATGGAGTTATGATGCAATGTGAGGGATTGATAAAATGAACAAAAGAAATATGTCTTCTGTGGACGACCTATAGAGTAGTGTTCAAGAAAAAAGTTTATCTGGTGAATTCTGTATTAATGGGAAAATAGCATATATATGTCAAACGTTTATATGAGCCCACAAAAATGAAAAGAAAATTGTGCAACTGGGTTTTCTTTCATATGGGGTTCAAGATTAAACCCAGCAAAAAGAGGTATGTTGTTTATAAGTGAAGATGAAGATGAAGGGGGATTGGGGTTACTAAGGCAGTTTATTCTGCTTCTTTAAACTTATACAGAGTATTAAAGATGGTAAAGGAAGAGAACGAGAAATTTATAGCGAGAATGTAAGTACAAAATATTCTGGGAGAGGATGAGAATAAGAAAAAGATAAAAATAATATCTAAATGAAGAAATTAAAAATTATGACGAAAAAATAATAGCATAAAAATGCATAATAATTATACAGAAAGGGATAGAAGGATGTAGTATAATAATGCGATGAAACAATATTGTTATGTAAATCCACCAGAAGAAGTGATTAAAGCCATTAAAGTCAGGAAAAAGTGATGTACCAAAATAGTAGACTGTCAGGATTTCCTATGGAGATTTGTGATGAAAAACATTTTGATAATATTAATGACAAAAACAACACCGATATGGATATGAATATGATTATGAATAGATATTATAAGAACAATTTTATTTATTTATTTTTTTAATTTATTTTATTTTACATTTGTTTACTGAGAGAATCCCACCAGGAGAACCCATTTTCAGCGGATGCCGGGGAGAAAAGTTCCACATAATGACAGTACTTAATAATAACATTAAAATAATAACATTAAAAGAATGCTACTTTTTTATACACTAACTGAAAAGAAAAAAGAATGTGTGAGAATGGTATATCATTTATTTTATGTAATATGGGTTATCTGGAATGAAAGACTGAATGAACTTTTGTGTAATGGAAAATGGATTTTGTCAGAAATATTGAGAAAAATTAGATTATCATTGTGGAAGAAGGTGTTGGGGTCAGTTATGGAAGAATAACAATGAGGATGTTAAAAGTAAAATAAATAATAAAAAGATAGAACGGTATCTATATATATATATATATTATATATATTTTATATATATATATATATATATATATATATATATATATATACATATATATATATATATATATATATATATATATATATATATATATATATATATACACACACACACACACACACACACACACACACACATGTACAGATTCACTTCAGAATGTCGAAGTTTGAAAATTTCGAATTTCATATGGTTGAGACCATATGATCGAAGTTTCAAAACTTTGAAATTCTGAAATGAATACAAAAAGAACACAAAACCGTGTTTCTCAATGTTTTTGCAGGGGGGGGCAGGTCTCCCTGCACCCCCCACATGGGGGGATGCACCCCCCTGCTGTTTA
The DNA here is from genome assembly GCF_019279795.1 of Protopterus annectens. Lineage (NCBI taxonomy): Eukaryota > Metazoa > Chordata > Ceratodontiformes > Protopteridae > Protopterus > Protopterus annectens. The sequence continues at coordinate 1,795,262,000 of NC_056729.1, read as the reverse complement.
AATATACCAACTCTGAAATCACAATACAGCGAGGAAAAGGGAAAGTTTCCCATTCCGCACTGTATGGAGATCTCCGTTCAGAACTTTCGAAGTTTTAAAACTTCGATCATATGGTCTCAATCATATGAAATTCAAAGTTTTCAAACTGCAACATTCTGAAGTGAATATATATATATATATATATATATATATATATATATATATATATATATACATGTGTGTGTGTGTGTGTGTCTAGTCCATTTTGTAAGTATGTAAATAATGTGTTTTTTATGTCGAGTAAAATAAAGGAGTCCTTCTTTTTTAATAAGTGCCATGGGATCTTTCACATCCAGGTGAAACACAATGAAGCACAAGGAAACAATACTATTTACAAAAATTGCAACAAAGAACAAAATACAGAAAATAGAAACATAATGCATTCCCCATAAAACAGAAAAAATAAAGTTAAAAGTATGTAAATATATGCCTTATATTTAGGTTTCATCTTTCCAGTGCTTTTAACTTAAGCAAACATGCTATTGAAACATGTTCATCGAGTCCAGGCCAGTTATGGGCATTCAAATGCAACTGCCAATATAATTCATGTTTTTCAAGTAATAAGCTCCATGAACTTTCATTATTATAAGGCATTTGTTCCAAAATGCAAAATTTGAACGTATGGTGTAGGTAACATTTTATGTGTTTGTAGAGGGCATTAGTCTCTTTTCTCATTCTGATTTCATATTAATATTCATATATTCTGTCCCTCAATTTTCTCTCCATTTTTCCTATCTAGAAACAGGGACAGAACATACATAGTACAAAATATATCATCTTTGTTGTACAACAATTGAATCTGTTTTTTATAGTGACCACCTGATTGTTCAATGTAATTTTACGGCACACTGGAATACAGGGGCAGCAGGGACAACAACCACACTTTTTTATCCTATAAATTCAAAGTTTTGTCTATGGTGGTGTTTGGACCATCTGTATTTTAGTATTGTTTTCACATTCCTGCCCCTTTTGAACATCACTCATGGACCCCCCCCCAAAAAAAAAAATCATGAATGACATTCTCTTGTAAGAGAAGACACCAATTCTTTTCTAGGATAGATGTCACAGAGAGACCTTGAGTAGAATAAGTTATAATAAAAGAATTATTGAAGGTTTTTGTGATTGTTTTCATAGTTTCAGCCATATGTGGCATTGATATTATACCCCCACCATCTAGGACTTCCTCACTTCTAATGTTAGTCATGCACAGGCCTCTGAAAATTGGCACAAAATGTTGAGACTCACATTTATTAATCACCTTTAGCATCATGTTGTCTACAAATTTTGTAGGATAGCCACATTTTAAAAACACGTTTTTCAGTAATATGCACTCATCCCAAAAGACAGTATATACCACAGTCATTCAGGCTGCCCTCACAAACTGGCTCTTGACCACTGCCCTTTTCTGTGTTATAGGATGCAAACTGTCAAAATGAAGAAAACTGTTTGAATACATGGGATTTTGGAGGTAAATCTTCAGTTTGTATTGTCCTTGGCCAACCATTATCCAGGTAAGCTATATTTTCATAATTACTCTCATCAGTCAATGCAAGAAACTCAACTGTTTGATTAATATATGACGAAAAATGGGGGATATCATGAGCTTCACCATCCCACAAGATGAAAATATCACCCAAAAAGTATGTATAGAATCTGCACGATCCAAAAATATATATATATATTTTTTTCTCCCATTGTATCATGATAATGTTGTCAAAATGATCCCCACATATTGCACCCATGGCTATTCATGCTTGTTTCAAGAACAAGTCACTTCCAAATTTAACAAAATTATTTTTCAGTACAATCTCCAATAAATTGACATAGACATTAATTTGGTCTTGTGGTATATTTTTCTGCAACAAAAATTCAGAAAACCATTCGAGTCCTAAGTCAATGGGAATGACCGAATACAAGTCCTTGACATCCACAGTGATGAAGATATATGTGTCTTTAAAGGGAAGGTCATTCATTTTTTTTGTAAAAATCCCCACAAATCTCAGCATACATGTGGCTCCTGGGTGACCAAACATTTTAATCTGGTGTCCAAGAATTTGGCCAAGGAGTGGGTGATAGAAACATTGTGGTTGTTCTTTATTTTTATGTATCTTAGGCAAACCAAACATATGGGAGATCTTAGGATGCATCACATTTAGATAGTTATAGTCGTCAATTGAAATTTGTTTGTCAATAAATAAGTAATTTAGGTTTCCCTTTATCTTTTTTATGCAACATTGCACTCATTCACTGATACCTCCTTGTAGGTGTCAGATGCAAAAATGAACCTCATTTTCATATTATAGTCGAAACTCATTCATCATGACCTTTATCAGGTTGCATGGTCCTGATTTTTTCTGTTGCTTCATAAATCATTTAATCTCACTGTTTCTTCTCTATTTTGACAGTTTGCACCCTATAACACAGAAAGGGGCAGTGGTCAAGGGCCAGTTTGTGAGGGCAGCCTCAATGAGCACAGAAGATACAGCCTTTTGGGATGAGTGCATATTGCTGAAGAACATGTTTTTAAAACATGGCTATCCTACAAGGTTTGAAGACAACTTGATGCTAGATGTCATTAATAAATGTGACTCTCATCATTTTTGTGCCAGGTTTGGGAGGCCCATGCATGACTAACATTGGTTAGTTTGCTTTGTTTGCACATCTTGATCTGCCATACTGTTCCTGGGTGGACGATTTATAAACCTACACTTTGAAGTTATAATTTATCATTGGTTCTGGTCTTGCTTTGGAGATGATATATATATATATATATATATATATATATATATATATATATATATATGTGTGTGTGTGTGTGTGTCTTTTCAAATGCTTTCCATATGAATTAAAGTTAAACAAAATACAGTTTTAAAAGGAGGAATGGACTGGCTGTATTTTAACAAGATTGCTAAATACTAGATGTAGGGTGTGATAAACCAAAATGCTGCCAGCCCAGCTAGCTGGAATTTTGTAAATAATTATACTTCACTTGAAAATATTACTATGATTTATATAGAAATGTGACACTGCCAGCCCAGCTAGACAGAATTTTGTAAATAATTCTATGTCATTTGTGAATAGTAATATGATTTGTATGCTTGCCATAAATATGTAAGAAAACTTTATGTTCTGTACTGAACTTCAAGATTGTAACCACAGTGCACCCTGCTGGAAAAGAGCAGACAGGTGTATAAACAATATGCCAATGCAAATGCATGTTTTTATAGTAGAAATTGGGGCACACAGACTTAACTTGCAAAACTTCAAGAAAATAAGCTAAGTAAAACGTTTTATGATGTGCTATAAAGTTAGTTTATCTCAGCCTAGAGACAGGATGTCTAGGCTAGGAGCTTCTTTCTATTGCCTGGAAACAAAGGTAATTACAAGTTTCCAATGTAATTGTTTTACAACTTTCAGTTTCAGGCAAGTTTCTAAGAGAGAATTGTCATCTTCTGAGAGATAAATATTTTTACCAGAGACATGTTAAAATTTAAGTTCCTGCTAGCCTGGGAAACTTAGGCAGAGGTAACAAAAATGATGTAATCTGAGATGATTCAGCAGTAATGTGTATTATTGATTTAAGAACTATCTCAGAAAGAAAGTCGGTGCATTTTGTATTTGTCTCTGGATCTGTAAACATCCATTCAGCACTTTTCATCTGTATTTGCCTTGCTCTGTAAGTAAGTTCTTTAGAACATAGTTTCTCTAAGAGATGGATAGGAATACAGCAAGATTAGTTAGATGTTTTCTGTATTTATGTGAAACTGTCCTACAATGTTGTTTTAAAGTATTTCCTGTGATTCTGAACTCTATTGTCACTGTGTTGAGTTAATGAGTGTTGCCTTGTGTTTTTATTATTTATTATTAAATATATTTAAACCTATTAATTGTGGCTTGTTTTGTGTAGAAATATTTAAGCTCTTAGTTTACTTGCTTATGTATTTGGTGATACTGTACAAGCCCCTCCTAAATAGACTTCAAGTCTTAATCACACTTACCATTTGGATAATAATAACATTGAACAGTACAATTGGGCACCCTTTGGTAAGGGTCTTTATAGTAGCTGATAAGGGTGGTTGGTGACAGGCGGTACTACCGTATAGTCTGGGTAGAAGGGGGCATAGCTAGAGAACCTCTGCCAGCCTTCCCCAGGTATGTCTGTGTGTTTGTATATAAATCAAATTTCAAAGTGTGTGTGTGTGTCAGCTACTTGGGCAGGGACACGAAGCACTGGTTGGACATAGTGGGTGCTGGAGGTTTTGGCTTGACCATTCAGCTGAGATCTGAACCTTATAGCTGTGCCAGTGGGGAGTCTTATTGGGGATCTGGAGAGAGAGGGAGAAACCAGCCCCAGATTGACTGTGATCTCTGTTTGCTCTTAAGGGAAATTGTACTTTACTGTGTCTGTACCTATCATCCTCCCAATGTGCACATCCCTCACTGGTGTTAGTGGTAAGGATTGAGCCTCCTTGATTACTGGCCATTGAATGGGCTTCACATAGGGGATTATCCCTTTTCAGCAGTAATGTACAATCTCAGAGTTAGTATATTTGAGTAAGCGTGGGTGGGAAAGGGGGTCTTATGCCCCTGCAAAAAACACTTGCATTCTTTGAAGTACCTTAGATAATTCAGTCCTTCATTATATTTTATATGGGAGGACAGAATTTGAAGAAAGCAAATTTTGATTAAATACAGTAAACCCATATTCTATGTATATATATATATATATATATATATATATATATATATATATATATATATATATATATATATATATAAATGTCTAACATTTTTGAAGGAACTTAATAACTGTCATCTTTTGTGCTTAAGAAGCCTCTTACTGTGTAATCTATTGCATTGTTTTCCTGTTATTGACTTTTAAACTTTAATATTGGGTTTCCAGATCTGTGTTTGGACCCACAGCAATGTGTTGCAGGCATATATTTTCAATCAGAACCATGTCAGACATTGGTGTACAAACCAACCTAAAAGGAATGGAATATGATAGAAACTCCTGAAACCTTTCTGAATGGTACAAGATTTCCACCCCTATGATTTTTCTAGTACAGATATGCAATGTCATTTTAAAGTTGTTTCATGTGGCTTGTTCAAAAGGTACAAAATATAACGCTGTATTCATTAATGCACCAGATCACTGTAGAACATCACACAGCCATTAGCACACAGCCAGTGTTAGCTGCCATTGGGCAAGGGATTTCTGGAAAAATATTACTGGGATTCTGTAAGCACCATGCCTAAGAAATGAGAAAAACCTTAAGTAACATCACTTTAACACCTCCTTATGTTTTCCATTTTGATACATAAACGTTTCAGCCTAATAAGATAGTGTGAAAGCCTCATGTTTTTCCTTTGATAAGAAAAAATGTTTTTTCTTTCAACTGCAAAACATTTGTTTTAAATCTTAGTGAAACTTATACATATCTCATTCTTGTTCCAACTATTGAAGCATGTAATCTAAATTTTATTCCAATGCATGTTTAACTTAATTTAGACATTCTTGTATTAGAAGCATATTACATTTCTGTATAAACTGTACATTTGTTATGTTTATTATTTACTTTAGCTTCTTTCACTGTTTTTTTACATCTGTGGCTGAGTCATGGCTGAAAGGCCCACCTACTTAGTTACCAAAATAATAAAATAAATAAATAAAATAAACATATTACTACTCAAATTTTGGAGATAAGGTATTCAGTGAAAGGAAACAAAATGATATGTGAAAGGAATGAAACTGAACTATGAAAATGAAGCAATGGTATGATCCAACATTGCTTACTTTGAGTGTAAAGAAATGCAAAATCTTGCATAATGGAAAATCATTACCAGGGAATATTACATATTGCAAGTTCACATACTTTCAAAAACATATACAGAAAGAAACCTAGTAGTATTTATTTCAGATAACTGCAGTATAGAAAATCTTTGGGTGAATGTGATTGGAAAAAATCTGTGAGATTATGGGATTCTAAGGGAAAAGTATCACCTAGGAAGGTCGACAGAATTATTTTTTTTCTACACAGAGTGGTGAAACCCTATCTGGACCATAGTGGGATCAGTTTTGGTGAAGAAAGCAAAGATTACAACTGTTCAAGGTAAGTTCACTACCAGTATGGTACAAGGTCTGTGCCAGAGACATTAAATGATATAGGTTTCTAAAATGTAATATGTATATCCAGGTTTATCAAATTCAGTAGAGATTGCTAATATCTTAGTCAGTTAAATTCAGGTGGAGAGAATGTTTGGATAAAGGAACTGCACATAAAACCAGCCCAACATGATAGATGGAAAATGGCTTGGGGGTACAGAAGTACTTTTTTTCACTGACCAAGTTGTTGATTTAAAGAGCAGCCAACAAAAGAGGTGATAACTTCAGTTATGAGCATTTTATGAATCATATAACAAACATACATCTATCAGAGAAGAGTACTACATTATGCACACATTAGGTTATGACAGCAGTTTTCTGTGGATAGTCAATGGCTAATTAGTTGGAGTGGTCTTATCTCACTTCACTTTTTTTGCTTCTAAATAAGCCTTATTAAGTACATTAGGTCAGGTCTTTTCCCCATTAGGTGGTCTTTAGTACACAGTCATGGGCAACATAGCTTTAGCTTCCAGTACGCAGAGTCACTTAACATGAATTTAGCTACAATATAGACTGATAGTTAAGGGAATGAGACTGATGAGTAACTTACTCTGCTGTGCTGGGTTTGATTCTCATGGCCTTGTTAGCTAAGGGAATGAGACTGATGAGTAACTTACTCTGCTGTGCTGGGTTTGATTCTCATGGCCTTGTTAGCTAAGGGAATGAGAGTGATGAGTAACTTACTCTGCTGTGCTGGGTTTGATTCTCATGGCCTTGTTAGCTAAGGGAATGAGAGTGATGAGTAACTTACTCTGCTGTGCTGGGTTTGATTCTCATGGCCTTGTTAGCTAAGGGAATGAGACTGATGAGTAACTTACTCTGCTGTGCTGGGTTTGATTCTCATGGCCTTGTTAGCTAAGGGAATGAGAGTGATGAGTAACTTACTCTGCTGTGCTGGGTTTGATTCTCATGGCCTTGTTAGCTAAGGGAATGAGAGTGATGAGTAACTTACTCTGCTGTGCTGGGTTTGATTCTCATGGCCTTGTCTAGCATGATATACGACCAAGAAAAATTCTCTAAACCAGATTAAAGCTCTGTGGTTTTGTCCAAAACAAGGATATGTGCCTTGTCACTTATCAAAGACAGGCACAAAAGAAAAAAAGCAAACAAACCAGCAAACAATCAAAGTCTGGCTAAACAGCTAGGTTAGAAAACTAATAGTTATGACTAGGCGTGTGATCCAGTAGAACACTGAGTAGCCTAGCCCAATTTCCCAAAGCACTGTCTGGTTAAGTGATAGTGTCACACAGTAGGCAAATAAAGGCTCAGGGAATAAAACCTTGGACCACAGGTAGCAGTTTGTTAACAGCTCACAGGCTTAATCCTTTGTGCTAGCTGAAGCAAATTAAATCACATGAAGTAAAAGTAAAATCAGCCATAAGAGAATTAGCCCGCTCAACAAATGTAAAATAAATAAATAAATAAATAACTCCATCCAAAATAAGTGTGTGTGTGTGTGTGTGTATGTCTGTGTGTCTGTGTGTGTATGTGTGTGTGTGTGTACATGAATCCATAAGAGTTAAAAACAACATTTCTGACTCCACCCAAAATAGGTGTGTGCGTGTGTGTTTTAGTTAATGCAAACATTTACAAACACTGTACTATGTAGCTTTTATCAGACCTCACAGGATGAAGAATCCCTGCTTTAGGTGCAGAAGTAAGTTACCTGCTGCTGCGAAGCCCACTTCTCTTTATTTGCACCTGGAAGCTAAACGTGCACAATCTTGTTTGGTTAAACAGGAACTAAACACTTCTGATGCAAGGGTGGAATTCCTGTTGGCATGTCAGAAAGATACTGATCTCAGATTATAGCATAACATCCAACATTGCACAGAGTCTTCACTGGGAGAAAGCTGTGCATTAGTTAAAATAACTGCACAGTTCAGCAATTTTGAGACACAGCAATACTAACAGTAAATAGATTAAATGTTATTAATTTGTAAACTCAGTAACTGTGGATCTAAATGCAAACAGACCATGTTAGAAAGTTCACTCAGTCCAAAATAACTGTAAATTTTATCACTGAAATATTATGTAAACAACCTGAGTGGTAAGGCAAGACAAGGTTTGCAGAGGAATTGCTGAGTGAGCAACCGCTGCAAATTTTGCAGACTGTGTTTGATGGCTCTGTTCATTGTTCCAAATAATTTCCTCCAGAAGCAATGCTAGAAATAGGAAGGATATGATGTTCAGGTACCTCTTCAAATAGTTTACACTAGTATCCATCATATAAATGATGGCTTTTTAGTAGCATTGTCACTCCATTTCTAAAGGACAATAGTGGCAATGTAAACTGGCAACTGACCAGTGTCATCAGATAGAGGTGGAAGGAAGGGAACAAAGAACCCAAGGACAATCTCCATTTTTTTTTGGAATTTGGTATACTGTGTGACATAGCATACTGACCTCCTGTTAGAAAGTGGTTCATACAGTAGACTGTGGACTAAACTGTTCAGGAACAGGAAAACAGACAATAAACTTAGAAGTCACTGTGCTGCATTTGCTATCAGCCTCTGAACCTAAACATCATTGTTTCTAGTTCCAGGTAGGGTCTAAAGTCAAACTTGAAGAATTTGTTTAAACCTACCTTGTTTTACAGCCAACTTTTTGTTGGACAAATTTTTATTTCTTCTTTAGCATGTACTTCATCAAAAAATTATATAAGATACTGTGAGAACCTAGAGTCAGATGGCCAGATAACGTCATTCTACAAGCCATCTTGGATATTATATTTTACAGGGAGTAATCTCTGACTATGAGTATTCTGTTTTGGAGAACCTGATTAGAAAGACTGCTCATGTATTTCATTGTGCCTTGCTCTATCAAGTAAGTTATTAGGGAATAGTAATTCACCTAGATTGAGTCAAGAATATAGCGAAGCTTAGTTTATAAGATTGTTTTTCTTTATTTGTATGAGTCTGTCCATCAATGTTTTTTCAATATTCCCTGTGATTTGAACTCTGGTTTACTGTAAATATATAGTCAGTATTTTCATGTTCTTCTGTTATTTATTATTAAATATATTTAAAATTGACCAAGGCTCTTGCCACCCCTATAGTGCCTTTTTAGGTGGTGTTCCAAAGATCAAATTATCACAGTAACAGCTACAAACAAATGCAATCTGTGGGTTATGCTGCTCAATGCTATTAGTCTAAATCTGAAAATGCACTCACTCAAAGCACTCCTTAAAATGAAGAACATTGACATTTGTGATCTAACAGAGACTTGGTTCAAAGCAGCAGAAAGCACCCCTGCACTACCAGGCTATAACTCATTCCGCACCTTTTGGCCCCAAAACATGGACCGAAGCTTGAAAGGCAGTGGTGTTTCCATATTCATAAAGAATGCACAAACCTCCAGACTGGTAGCCCAACATAATGCATCAGAGATACATCAGGTGCAGCTAACATTGGGTAAGACAGCGATTCAGGTCGTAGCCTGCTATAGGTTCCCAACCATGTCCCCCAAACACACTCCTCATTCCTAAGCACCCTGGAGAATATTAGGGTCCAACCTAACACTCTCATACTGAGTGACTTCAACTATCCCTCCATTAACTGGGAAAACTACTCCTGTACCAGTACACTTGCCTAATGTTTCCTGGAATTCATTAATTCCAGTTCCCTGGACCAGCTGGTTCTTACTCCCACTAGAGGTAGCAACATGTTGACCTGGTAATTTCTACCATGGGTGACCATTGCTTTACACCAATACTCAACTCCTCCCTGGTTAGAGCTGACCACAAACTAATCACCTTAGAAATCCACACCACCACCCCCGCAAAGATAACCACCATGAAAATCTTCTCCAAAGCTAACTTTGGGCTCCTAAAAATAGAGGTGGCTAACTTCATGGCACCCATGCCAATGGAGAATAGTTGCATGACCACCGAATGAACACCAATGTATTGTATGAACAAGTACACAAATGCATGGATCTCGCCAAATCCAATAGAACCAAGACACTCTTCTCCAAAAAAGGAAGCCAATCTGGTGGTCCCCTGCCATAAACAAACTCTACAACAGAAAGAAGAAACTGATGCGGAATAAGCTGGATTCCTAAGACTGGAAAAACTCATCAGCTTCAACAAAAAGTTGAGATCACTCATCAAATCCTCTAAAGCTTGCTATGAAAACAGAATTGCAGCAGACAGTAAAGAGAACCACAAGGCCTTCTATAGTTATGTAAAGAATCTCCACGGCAATACCCAGATTTGCTCTGAGCTACTGCACAATGGTACCTCCTATATTGAGCCAACAGATATTGCCAGTATACTGGCCTACAGATTCAGTGCCAACTTTACCCCTCCCCCCAAAAAGGACCAATCACAATACCAGTAGATTGCCAGGCACCCAGTATTACTGCTGCACAGATTAAAACAACACTGTCCAAGGCCAGAACACAGCTTCTATGGGACCTGACAAGATCCCTGGATGTGTTCTACGTGCATTACAGAGCGAGCTGGCACCAGACCTGTGTGCCCTGTTCAGTCACAACCTCATCTCAGGCTTTGTCCCTACTGAATGGCGCATTGCTACAGTCATCCCTCTCCACAAAGGAGGAGCAACTACAGACCCTGGGAACTATCACCCCATTAGCCTAACGAGTCTGATATGCAAAGTTATGGACCTAATAAACAATGATTTAGGGAATCTCCAAACTCTGGATCCCACACAGATTGGTTTTGTGAAGTGTAGATCATGCCTGCTCAACCTGGTCAATTTCTTTGAGTCGGTTACCAGTGCTGTGGATGAAGGCAAGGTGGTTCATACAGCCTATGCTGATCTGGCCAAGGCCTTTGATACCATTCCCCACTCAGGAATCATAGAAAAACTCACTAAGCTAGGCATCAACCCCTATATCACTAGGAGGGTTGCAAACTGGCTCACAGAAAGAACGCACAGCGTGAAAGTTTCTGACTCCAAGTCAGACTGCCGACCAGTCACAAGTGGAGTCCCACAGGGTTCATTCCTGGGTCCTCTCTTGTTTGGCATTTACTTCTCTGAAATCCAGGTCAACACAAAGGGACTCTGGCTGACAAAGTTCACAGACGAATGCAAGTTGGGAGCTATTATTAACTCCCCAAGTGATGTTGACATCCTGCAGAAAGGCCTCAGCATTACCCACACCCAGCTATGGATTATTTCTTTTATACATTGACATTATTTAAGAAAAAATTACTCACTTTTCTTAAATAATGCCATTGTATAATGGCACCATGGAGTTCTTCCGCATTTTTTCGGCATCCTGGGGCTTCCATGATTGACTGCGCATATGTATGGGACTTACATTCCCATGTTTACACAGTACATCAGTGCTTCAGAAACCAAGCAGCAGAGATGGAAAGATCTGTTGGAAAACCACAAATGTTATGAGGAATAAAGTCACCCTATAATAACACGTATTTCAGGTCTGACTTTCCTTCAGACTAATGACTCTACCATATACCAATAAAAAAAGTCTGAACACTCAATGGTACTTCAGTGGCTACACTTTTTTCTGTTGGTATACGTATGCTCAATTTACAACGGGCATGCTGGTTGAGCTGACTAATCAGCATGCTTGTTTTCAAATGTTAATGGCCAGTCATTGTATAATAGTTATTAACTTTAACCAGGGGCTTACAGCATAGATAAACTGTGGAACACTAGTTATTAACTTTAACCAGGGAGCTTGCAGTATAGGTAACTGTAGAACACTAGTCATTAACTTTAACCAGGGAGTTTACAGAATAAATAAACTGTGCAACACTAGTTATTAACTTTAGCCAGTGAGCTTACAGTATTAACAAGATTAAGAAAGCAAAGGGTAAAAGGGTTACACACTAAAAAAAGTAAATAAATAAACAGAAAGACCCAGGGTAAGCCAGAGTCATTATTATGAAATACCTTAGACCTCCTTAGAAGGAGCATGTGGGATATATACAAATGACCCTTTCAGGACATTCAAGTGTTCCAACTCTAAGACTTCTGAATGCCTCCTGACTTTTTAAAAGACTTTAATGATGCATTCAGGCAGATCTACTTCTAAAATTGGGGCTGTATGCAGGATAATGGACCAGGGACCCCACAGCTATACCAGCATCCCATTACTTGCATTCTCTATCCCCGATTCCATAAGCCTCTGTTCAATCACCAAATGACACGATCAATGTGCATAATATTTTCATTTTAGTTTTGCAATGTTCACAGAGATTTGGATTTAATTTAAAACTTTTATTTCAAATTTTACAGCAAAATATTGAAAATAGACTTAGCATGAGCAGCAGTTAACTTCTCTTCCCTCTATACTACATTTATTGAGAATGCCTATGGCAACCCGTAAACTAAAAGAGATGTGCTGGAATTTGTATTCCTACGTCATAAAGAAAAGCCTTAATTAGTGGCTATGTGCAAGGTGCAGGAATTCAAAAGACAAATATGTAATGCATTTGTTAACAGTCTGGGTCAGCCCACTGGAAGAAAGTGCCCATTTTCAGGAGCTCCTGTTTAGTGCAATAAATTCCATCCTTTACACCATGACTACTCTGGGATGTAGAAACCTTGTATTTATGTATGAACACATATGTGGTCATCAATTACAGACCATTTAACAGTGGTATACACATCAGATGTTTGTTTGCAATCAAATGACACAATGAACTAAAAGTACATTTCAACTCACTACTGTGAGGACCATACTGTGCGACCCATTACACCCCTCTGCACTCCCACCCTCTGAGGTCAACAATCAAGGCAAACACCAAAGTTCAGTCACAGACTTAAAATATTAAACATACTTAGAGAGTTGCTAGCATAGCAGGTTTTGTGTTAATATGCATTTTCGGAAAGGTATGAAGTCTGAAACTCACCTTTGTCATTATTTATTGACTACAGTTCACAACACTTTATCATAAGCCTCAGATGTTTTTATAAGCTCTAAGCTCTCTCACACACACACACACACACACACACACACACACACATGTACGCTCTCACACACACACACACACACACACACACACACACACACACACACACACATGTACACTCTCACACACACACACACACACACACACACACACACACACACACACACACACACACACACACACACACACACACACACGCTCACACACACACACACACACACACACACACATGCTCACACACACACACACACACACACACACACACACACACACACACACACACACACACACACACACACACACACACACACACACACACACACACACACACTTCCAGTCATAGTATGACTGTACATCTCTGATACCTGTTTGAGATCAAGGGAATGAATAAATTCATAAATAATGGTGTAGAATTATGTCTCAGCTCAGGGATATCAGAACAATACAGTGCAATCTATTGCAACTTCCTTTCATCTTCATAGCTCAAGGATTAGACACATGGGCACAAAATCAGGAACAGATTTTAAATATTTCTCTTATATACTTAGAATTTAACTAGAATATCATGCTTTGCATTGGCAAGTATTTGACAAAACAATGGAAGTGAAAGAAAATATTGGGTCTTATTTGAGGCTCAAACCCAAGATCTCCAGCATGGGTTCTGGCAGATAACCAATTGGCTATCTACTGTACAACATAAGAATTTATTTTTTGATTTACAGGTGTGTCAGTAATCACTTTAATACACTGTACTTAAGTGAACATATTTGAGGTGCTGTATCAAGGTCTCCCTTGTAAAAAGAGGAGGCACTGAGAGGCTAAATGGGAAATGAATGCAATATGTAAGTCCATTCTGTGATGAAGGATAGAGACTGGATTTTCATATGAATTCATTTCTATGACTGTCTCCCTTGATTTTTAAAGGGTAGCCTTTTCCATGTTAGTTAAAAAAAATGTTTGCTATGGGGTTCAAATCCTAACAATTCTAAGTCTTTTTTTTTGGGGGGGGGGGCGGTGCAAAATACCATTCTAGTTGCCAATCTTTGATGGGAACATTTTTTGCAGATGCTTTTTGCACATATTGACAGCAAATAAGAAGTTAAGCAAGTCTTGTAGCATGCAAAAAATAAAATGGTAACACCAACAGTCATCTTCAACAACACAGATTTCTCCACACCAAATGATAATCTACAGAAATAATCAAATTAAAGGGCAGTGAAGAGCTTAAGCAGACCGTGGATGCAAAAAGATCCACAGAGTTCCATTAACACACAGAATAGTGATTGTATTACCCTGTATTTTGAAAGCTGCCAGATAGGTGATTCCTTGTTAAAAGTCACAGAAACCTGAAATCAGAAATCTATACTTAACTCGTTTAAGATATTTAATATAAATCGGTATGGATACTTGCACAGCCCTACAAACATCTAACTTACATATTCTTGGTTTGATATTTCACACAGAAATGTCCAACAGCAGAACAACTATAAACAACAACAATGCATGATGTACTAAAGCAATTTAAGCCCACACAGTCAGCAATATGAGGAAAAAATATATACAGAGAGAGAACTAAGACTCGTGTGTTAGCGATCTACCATTGGGCACAAAGGAAAAAAAAAAGAAACCAAAAAAATAAACAAAGGAAAAACATTTCAGAAATACATATTTTCTAGGTAACACACTGGAACGTGTCTCCCTTACACCATGCTAGCTAGTCTAGAAAGAAATTACTGTCCTAAAAAGAACTTAAATACTGGATACATAGCCAGGTAACTGCAAATGCATCTAACTGTTGGACCTGTATGTTTTTGTCAATATTTTAGCTCATTTTCTGCTATTAAACAAAATGTCATTGTTTTCCCAGTATAACTGCACCTATTTGATAGCAGTTCTCCATATAGCGGTAAAAATATAGGACATAGGGCTTCCTACAAGGCTAAATAAAGCTCTCAGTCTGTCTAGAAAAGTACCTCACTTATTTTTTGAAGTGGAAATGCTACAGGAAGCTGCTCATTTGCCCTACATTTTGGCAAATGAGTTTTTTGCTTGTTAAAACTACGACAGCCAACTGATAATTGGTGATGCAGAAGGGAGTGGGACAATTTCCTTTCCTGTTTTTGTAATGTTTACTTACAGGTCCTCAACCAGCATCGGGGCCTGCAGTTTCCTGAGTTGCCTTGTGCTGAATCTGGCCCCGAGGTGGCGGTTCCCATCTGTTCCAACAGGGATTACCAATAGTGTTCACAGGACTTTGTATTTGGACCGCTTGTTTTTGGACTATTCTTCTTAGGTACGAAAGTGGAAAATGGACTTTGGATAACCAAATATGCTGATGGCTGCAAACTAGGTAACATAAGTACTTCAATAAAGGGTGCTGAAGTCCTCCTGGATAGACTACAAAATATATATATCTGCTGCAATAGTAACAGTATCATCTTTAATGTAAATAAACGTAGCAGAAAAGACATGAATGATTAAAGAATAAATGGTTCCAGAGACTGATGTAATGCTGCAAAATTTAGCCCAGCAAGTCACACAGCTAATGTGTTAAAAATTCCTGAAAAGATCTGGTATTACTGAAATACATCAATTTAAATATGCAAGGAATGGTTATCTGTTAGTCTGAACATGTGACTATCACATGTATGACAAAGCATGCAATGATCAACCAAGCTTAAGCAAATGCAGGAAGCAGTGAGACTCTTAATTACATCTGAAAGATACTTTCCTCAGAGGATTCTATGACAAGATCCTGTCTGTTAGAAACATGGACAAAAATGTTTGTTGGTAAAGCAAAGAATTGGGAATAAAAGTCCAAAAATGATTTTTTAGGTCCACAAGAGCAGCCCAATGGCACTAAATTGACCCATTAATTTCCCCATCAGGATGAGAGCCCAATGACCATGTGCACCCCAGTGGAGGCAAGAGTCAGGTATTAGAAAGTGGGCCAGTCTGTAGATCATGTGGACGTTGTTACCCCCATCTAGTTGACAGCTTGTGAACTCTGCTTTGGCTCTCTGAAGGGGTGTACGCATGCTTCTGTGCACGTGCAACCTACAGACCAAATCACACACCAGCATGGGCATGCATTCCTGCAGGTGTCACCAGTGAAATGATCCAAGCTGCCTCCCTCCCCCTACAGCAAGTAAGCTAGCATTGACTGTTCACTCCCTTTCTCTAACATCATGTCCCTCCAGCACCCATGTTGCTAGTCAAACAAGTTGTCTGGAATGCAGTCAAAGTTTTGTCCCTCTGTGCCATAGGGATGGGTCCAGCAGGAGATTTATTAAATAATTAATGAGTTCCATTATAAAGTTTATTCCCCATTGATCCAGGCTCATTCCTGTGTTCTGTTGTAGAATCCTGGACTTTTTTGAAAGCAGTGTCTTTTTTCCA